>NW_027106407.1:1357727-1360371 GCF_000696795.3 Halyomorpha halys | reverse complement strand
TATTGTATATATATTCCTGAAATAAATATAAGATAATACTTTATCAAAGAAAAGTTTCTATGCATTATAAAAGAGGTTATTCCTATGAAATAAAAATAAAAGACTTGCATTATCAATAAAATATCACATGTCTAAAATCTAAGTGAATATTACTCAATACATTGTTCAATCAAAGTATATGTATTATAACTCCCTGCAAATCTAATTTTCATACCACAAAACAAATTTATAACTATCACTAAAAATTCAAATTTTGTATTTCTGGTCCAAAATTTACAGTTCAACTCAAAACTGATCTAAAAATCATTGATAAGTATCTCTAGATTTCTTATTCACTTTTCTGGTAGTGTTCACATTTTTGGATATCTGATCTTTTCCAAAGAATTTTCCACTTATTAGTTCTGTAATTGATAACTCCCTGGGAATCACCCACCACCATGCATGGAAATTATTGAGTAATGTAGTCATCCAGGGGAAGGACGACATGCATACATTGCATATCTTATTTGTTACTTTATTATTTTTGTATATATTTTTAATATTTTAATATTTATTCTATATTTATTGTTTATTAATTTTAACATAGTTAGTTGATTTTTTTATATTTGTTACTTAAGTATCTTTCATATTTCTTTTTTTACTCTCTATCATTATTTTACCATTATTCTGTTAAAGGCACATGGGGTTGAAACCAAAATATGAAAGGGAAAAAGAAGGGAAGGAAAAAAAAAAGAGAGAAGGGGGAAAGGATGGAAAAGAAGGGGGAAAAAATCATGAAAAAGAAAAAGGGGGAAAAAAGGAGAAGAATTTTTATAATTTTTATAATTATTATTTTATTATTATATACTTGTCTAGGCCATTCCAAAATGCCCATTCCAAAAATATTAAAGTTAAAAATTCACCACAAATTACTGGACTACTTATACACTTGAAAAAATAATTAGAAATCCGTAGGCACAATTTTATATATTTATTGTTAGAGCATTAACATATCTCTGGAGACAGGGGTGGTCCTACCCAAGAACATGTTCCTATGGACAACTCGTGAAAACAGAACAGGAAAATGTCTTTTTATGACTTAAAAGGATATGAAAATGAAATCTAAAGGAGAGAACAATTATTATTTTGATCTGAATAATAAAATATTTTTTGTGCAATGGCAAGATAATGCCGTCTTAACTATTGCGAGCAATAATTGCTCTTGTGAGTCATTTTATAAAGCTAAGTACTAAAACCAAAAAATAGAAAATACGATACGATACCTGTATCAAATATAATTTATTCTAAAACAAGAACATGGAAGGAGTCAATCTCTTTGATATTACATTGATTGTAAACATGTCAATTCATGTGAAATTTTTAATATGGTTTCAGATGAGAAGATTAATCACTTAAAATTTTGGCCATTCCTAGTCCAGATGTTACTAAAAATTAGAACTAACAGCTCATTGACCCAAAATAACAGCAGAATATGAAACATTACAACCTCCTGTAAAAAAATTTGATTCAAAAAAGGTTACTGCAAAGCGAAATAAATCAACCTAGCAAAAAGTTGAGATTAATGATAGTTTTGAAACAAATAAAAAATAAGATTTTTACACTTTTTGGCTCAATATCTGTGCTTATAATTATCAATTATTATGGATATAATTAACAATTCTTCAAATAGTGTAAAAATCAAAAACTATTTTGATGCAGCATATGTTTTTTATATCTAAACTCTTATCCATCCAATGGTGAATTTAACCATCTTTTCAAACAAAAACTAAACAGTAATTTTTAAATTTACAAAATATATTTGTTTGACATAAATTAACAATGAAATAGAAAAAACATTTAAATTTCATATTATTTCCAACCTTGGGCAGAAATGGGTTATTTGTTACATCTATTAAGTATTTTCAGTAATTATAAGGCTTCCAACTGTTTCATATATTTTATTAATTATTAAATTTTTTGTATTGTACATGTGTGGCACTTTTCATCTTTCCAGCATTGTTGGAAAACTTAACATTCCACCAACTAGATGATGATGGTGCATGCCAACTCCAGAGTTCTGAAGGCAGTTATTTTGACTCCCCTTGAAACGAGCCATGCTGTAGACATCATGAGAAGAACAATCAGCTATTTTCAAGTATATGAGTGACAATATTTCTAATAATATCGATGTTCCTGAGGTAAAAAAATATCTTGAACAAATTTTCAATACAAACTTGAGGTGTTGGTATCTAGAGGGGTAACAGCTGAGCTATGTTTACAGTATTTCAGAATGATAACAATGGTCAAGAAGTGTGCACATGCTGAAAGATTCATGTATGGTACCTCCATCTTCAAGCATATGAGAAATGCTAACCTACTTTCATGCAAGTGAATATTTTTTTTGTTTAATAACCAAAATCATGCTATTTGTAGACCCAGCACATTAGTTAAATGGGTTGCAACTATGCCAACAGTTATAGAGATATCCCAGAAGGTAGAGAGTTTTATGGAGTTACATTCTGTGCAACTGAACAACAAATTGGTTCAAGCTTATTCTATTCTGAATAATCTATTCTTATTCTTTAGTTATTCTAATAGAGGCAACATTGATTGTAAGGAATCAGTAGACCAGTTCCTCACAGTTAGTAATAACCCTTTGATTGCA
>NW_027106407.1:1339483-1357231 GCF_000696795.3 Halyomorpha halys | reverse complement strand
GAAAAGAAGATGGCCTCGTGACCTTATATTGTAAAATGTTTTTAGAGTTCTACTACTGGGTAGTTTCTCTACATGCTGTATAATATCATTATCATTATGTCATTATGATCAAATTTACTTGTTGTATTTTTTATACAGTTGTAAATATCAATAAATAAAAAATATAAAAATTTTTTATTTAATACAAGATCGACCTGGTGGGTCTTACATGGTTAAATAACAGTTACATTTATTTATTTATTTTAAGAAATTGAATATGGGGGGGGGTATAGTCTCGTACAAAAGACATCCCTAAATACATACAACGTTATAAATAAAAAAAAAAGATAAAACATATATATAAAAAATATAATTCTTAGTAAGAGAGAAAAGTAAAGTAATAATAACAATAACGACATTCGTAGACCTAACAAAACAAAACTTTGTGGGAAAAAACAAATGACGAGGAGAAACTAAATAAACAAAATAACAGAATTTATAACAGAATGTCCTGCAGCAGCCTGGGCTTCAGTATTCGAGTTGAGGTTGGGTTTCCCAAGTTGTATGTCACTCCTTCTTTAACTGTCGGTAACTGGGAGTGGAACTTCGTAGACCATTTTTTGATGGAATCCACTATTGACTCCATTCCTGATGCAATTGGTTATTTTTTACAAACCAAAGAGCATCCACCGCGATTCTTAAGACTTTATTTTGAGAATAATTATTTTCCTTTTCGTAAAGGATGCCGCTCCACAGACTTCACAGCGGAACATAAGCAGTGGTCTGAGAATTGTTTTAAAAATAAGAATAGCTGTTTCTGGTTTTCATTTGGATTTTCTATTAAGGACAGAATATAGCGTTAAATAAGATAGAATATCGAAAGATAATAATATTTAAAAAAATTAAATTATGAAGGAGATGTTCGGGGTGCGATCCAAAATAAACAAAAATAGTTAACAATTATTAAAATGCAATAACTATTTTTTTGTTCCTTTTTGACCGCACCCCCGACCATCTGCTTCATATTTAAAAAAATTAGGTCAATGATTTATATAAATAATATATTAAAAAATAAAATAAAAACAGGTAAAAACCTAAATACAATAACCTATGCATTGATATAGATTGAAGATACCTATATAATAATAATAATAAGTATCAAGGAAAGAAAAGCAGGGAATTAATAATTTAATGTCAATTGTGAGGGGCGAAATAACCGAGTAGCAGATCGCCCAGAAACATTAAACTAACCTATCTCGATGGATGTATTGAGGCAGACAGGACAACATGGATTCTCCTTAGCTCTTGGATCTAGTAGATAGATAAAATTTTCGAACTGCGACATTGCGCGACAGAACTCGTGTCGCAGGATCGATCAACAGCGGATCTGACAAGTCTGTCAATATGTGATATTTGAAAGATCTGTCACATATATCAGAAAATTCAAGCAGAATTGAATCGAAAGCGATTTACCAAGATAATTTCAATCGTTGGCACTTTTTTTCGTTTGATGATAAATGTTTCGTAAGTTATCAAAAATTTCAAGGTTTGCTACTACACATATGCCAAACTATGACAATTTCGTGCGTGTGCAAGCGTGTGGAACAATAAATTTGATTGGCTGGCAAAAGTTGGCATGAATTTGTGGTGAGTCCGTCGATTTTTGAGTACAAATTAAAAGCCGTCCATGCGAACATTTGTCCTGAGCTAGTATTTTTTTAAAACTTTTATACATTTGTGCTCTCCGTGTTTTAATTAATTAGAGAATTCTCCCAACCTAAGGAATAATAATTATCTTAAGCTTGTATATTTTAAAATTCTTTCAATTGGGTGTGAATAACACTATTTCAGATAAAAAAAGAATTAAATTTACCACTTTATTTAACTTTTTTTTATTTAACACATCCCAAACATATATTTACAAAGGTATTATAAGTTTAAATAATTAAGTAACAAATATCTGATAAAAAGTCTAGAACGAATTTATAGGTTATATCGTACCATTTCTATGAATCTTCATTATCTTCCATAATTCCATAATTTTGTTCTGCCAGCACTCAAATTAAAGCTAGTTAAATTTACTATAAAATATTTTATAACTTTTATCTTTGTAGGAGTAGTACTTTTTATGATATTTGACAAAATAAACTCACAAAATGTTAATTTCTAGTTGTTCGAACAAAATGTTGGATTTTAGAAAAAATATATCTCTATACCCATAAGATCCACATATGTCTGTCAACACTCGAAATAAAGGAAATTTAACTAACTATAAAGTAGTTTATGACATTTATCTTCGTAGGGGTAGCAGTTTTTGTGATATTCACAAATGAATATAAATTTGGCAAATTTATTTTAGCAAATTTCATGAAAACTACTACTCCTATGAAAATAAATGTCATAAACTACTTTATAGCTCATTAAACTAGCTTTTACGTTAATGATTTTTGAGATATAGATTTTTCAAGATAAATTCACTAACTACTGATCTTTCCATACAACATTTTTATGAAATGTTGCTTTTTAAAATGCTATATTTCGAGAACTATTGAACGTGAATAGCTCTTTAGCGCTTACAGTTTATAAAATTTACTCTACTCTAAACGATGTTCTCTTAGATTCTCTGGTGTGGTAATTTTAAAGATATAGAGCTCGGAATGTAAAAATAATTTCTAATGTTTTAAAAAGTTGCCATTTTTTATTCCCCCTACATACGTATTAGTATACACTTGGCAGGCTCATCGATTTCGACTAGGAATTATACCTAGTTTTAATTAAGTAATAAAAAATTGGGGTGAAATAACTGCCTTTGTCTCCTCTTGGGCTCTAGTACTATTTGTTTACCAAGCATTTGTAGGTATTTTCGATTTACGGCAAATGGCAAACGTTTCATACATTTAGAGAAGGCAAGCCCGAAGCGCAAAGGACAACATCACAATTAATAAATTATCAAATAATCTTTATCTTTGCGAACTATTTTATGGAATCAATAATACCTATTGAAGCTAGCTGGATAATTACAGCATCTTAAATCCACATCAAAATCGCTTATGTGAACTGCTTCGGAATTAAGTACATAAGCGAATCAAAAGTTTGAAAGAAAAAATTTAATAAGATTGGCAAGAAGTGCGGAGGAGGAGTGGGGGAGAAACCGATTACAGTGGCAGAGCTAGGCTGTAACTCAAATCAGAAAAACAAAGACAACTCTTATCGAAAAAGTTTTTCCATTTTTCTAAAACGAGGGTCGCCAAGTAATTTATTCTTCTTGTTTCTTCGCCGCAACTCACGCGATCTGCTGGCCACCCTGGAACCCACTTTAGTCCCCCTTCCTTTATTGTTTGTCAGTATCTCAATTTTTTTTTATGCCCTCCCTTCTTCTCCTAATAACAATAACCAACTTTCTGGATCGTTGCGTTCCGCGCCCCGATCGCACTACTTAAAATGGAGAAACTGTCGCTTTTTAGGGGTAAGAAATCAATAAATTTCCAGTTAATACCTGGCAGTTGAAGAGCGAATTAAAAGTAGAAGGAGATGTACCAAAAAACATTAATGACAACTTCTCCCGTAGTTTCAAGCAATGGCAACTGAAAAAACAAAACACGAATTATTAATGTATCCAGATAGAAAACAAAAAGCTTTTTTTATTTATTTATTTAATGTGGTTTACAACTGTACAAATAATAAATACAATAAGTAAATATGTTGTATGTTTCATTTACAATTGAAAATCTTGGGAAGGAAACAAACATTGGTTGTAGTTCAAGCATTAATTTAAATTAGAAGGTCCCGTGACCATCTTCTTTTCAGACGCCTCGGAGGATTATCAGGGATTGTTAAGGATGAGAGATTAAGAATTAATGGGTTAGGAATTTTGAATGAAAATACGTGAATCTGTTTTGGGTCAAATCTGCAACGAATGGGATGTTAAGGTCTTTGTGGATGAGTTTATTTGTAACGTAATAAGGAGCATCAAGGATTTTACGTAGGATTTTGGATACGGGTGGAATTTGATGGTTTGGTAGAGCCCCAGAACTCAATTCCATATGTCCAAATTGGTCTAATTATCGTAGATAATACTAATTTTTTGTAGTGAATAGGAAGTTTAGAGCGTTTGTCAAGTAGGTGTTGTAGCAATTGGAATCTACGAGCAGTTTCTTGTCGTTTCAGTCTTGTATGTCGATTCCAAGTAAGTCTCCTGTCAAGATGGACTCCTAAGTATCGAATCTGTTCAACAGGCGTTAGTGGAGTAAAACAAAAACTAGAAACCAAATATCGCATAAGCCAAATGATAAGGAAAACAACTTTCTCACTATTAGAAGAACACTTCACCTTCACACATTACAATAAATGGGCAGGATCAGTCCGTCACACCCTTACCTTATCGTCGCCTGGCTTGCTAATTGGGTTCACTTCTTAAGAGTAACCTTAAATTAAATGAAAAACCTCTGAAGCATTCATATGAATTTGAGGTCGATAGAACCCCTTCTATCATAAAGGCAGCTCCAATACTATTGGTCATTATCAGCGATTTAACCTTAACCAATTGGTCCTAATCAATACTAACAAGATCAGCTTTCAAATGTAATTAGAAGAGTATTATGACTCCGACGCAAAAGGTTCTGTTTACCCAAGGGCTCAAGCTGTTGGCACAAATCAAACAGCAATCACTAAGCAGGCGATAAATGGGTTACAAATGGAGCAGATAACGGACTCAATAAATGCTGCAAATGAATGATATTAAAAGAGATACAATAAAGGTGTATGTGGCGCTTATGTGTCGAGCAGTGATATTCTGTTTACCTACCTAATGGTACACAACCAACAACTGTTTAAACAAAGAACTAATGGCTTTCTAAAACGGATACACACAGAGATATTTCAATTGTTAGATAGCGAGATGGCTTTTCCTAGTTTGCCACTCGACTCGGCAGATATCGCTGCTGGCGTTCAACAAGATAACGTAATGATACCTAGTTTATTTGTTCTGTTCTGGGATCGCTATTGGTTTTGTATAAATCGAAAATTAATCAATGGAGTTTAAAAAAATATTATTTTGTGATTGTTATAAACAGAAACAGTATTTTAATTATATTTAATTTTGTTCTAATATTAAACAGACACAATAATAATATATGCCGTGTCTTCCAACTCTGCAGATTTTGTGAAACGAATATGATTCTTGGAAGGCGTGTTGTCAGTGAGAAGAGATATACAGAGGGGTGAAATGTCCGGGACATGATAAGTGGAATACAAATTCAACAGTCAAAAAGTTTGATTAAAAAATAAAAGCAAATAAAAAATAATTTTTATAATTAAAATAATCTATAATAATATCGCCTACTCTTATGTACTATGTCATTGTAACCTGATTTATGAATATTTATGGTGTTTGCGGTGTAAAGAGAAAAGAACATTTTGTCTAATTAAGTGTATATTAGCAAACAAAATAAATTTTGACTCAATTATTTCCTCCGGTTAGCACAAATAAAGTAAGGGATTTTAAGCATTTTATTCGATTCGTAATTAATGTTTAATCTTTAATGTTTCTTCAGTTACATGGAGACACGCAAGTATTAAAAATTGTTTTGTTTTAATGTAAAATTTTAATCTCTAGTTACGAGATTCATTTTGATAATACGTTAATTCATTTAGTAATATTATTGCTGAAAATAAAAATAATGAAATATATAGTGGAACGAGGGAGCAGTGTTACTTTGCCTGCGCATGATTCATGGACCAAATCGTATTAGTACAAGAGCCGGGAAGAAAAAAAGCCAGTTATTTCACTCCAATTTTTGATTACTTTAATGAAAACTATCTATAATTACTAGTCAAAATTGATGAGTCTGCCAAGTATAGGTAGGGGGGAATAAAAACTGGCGACTGTCTCAAATCCTTAAAAAAAATTAATTTTTCATTCGAAGCTCTATATCTTTAAAACTAGCAACAACACTTGAAAACATGTGAGAACGTCATTAAAAGTAGAGTAAATTTTCTAAACTATGAGCCCTAATAGAACTATTTACGTTCAATAGTTCTCGAGATACATTTTTTTAAAAAGCAACAGTTTATAAAAAATGCACTGACAAATCAGAAGTTAGTGAATTCATTTTGATAAATTTATATCTCAAAAACCATTCGACCTACAGATGTATATTAGCACTCAAATTATAGCTCCAAAGCTAGTTAAATATACTATAAAGTAGTTTATGACATTTATCTTCCAAGGAGTATTAGTTTTTATAATATTTGCTAAAATAAATTAATTTCTAGTTTATCAGACAATAAGTTTGATTTATGAAAAACCTTATTTCAGAAACCATACAACATACAGATGTTAGCTACCACTCAAATAAAGCAATTTAAATTTACTATAAGATAGTTTATGACGTTTATCTTTGTAAGAGAAGTAGTTTTTATGATATTTGCTCAATTAAATTCACAAAATGTTCTAGTTGTTCCGGTAAAATGCTTGATTTTTGAAAACCATAAAACATACAGATGTTTACCATTACTCAAAATATAGGAAATTTAACTTACTATAAAGTAGTTTATAACACATATCTTCGTAGGGGTAGTAGTTTTTATGATATTCGCATATGAATATAAATTTGTCCGAACAACTATAAATCACTTTTATTTTAGTAAATATCATTAAAAATACTACTCCTACGAAAATAAAATTCATAAACTACTTTATAGACCATTAAACTAGCTTTAATTTGAGTGCTAATAGACATCTGTACGTCGAATGGATTTTTAGATATAAATTTCTCAAAATATATTCACTGACTACAGATCTTTCTCTACATTATAATGAAATGTTACTTTTTAAAAAACTATATATCGAGAACTATTGATCGTAAATAGCTCTATCAAGGCTCATATTTTAGAAAATTTCATGAAAACTACTACTCCTACGAAAATATACGTCATAACTACTTTATAGCTCATTAAACTAGCTTTTACGTTAAATGATTTTTTGAGATATCGATTTTTCAAAATAAATTCACTAACTACTGATCTTTCCATAGATTTTTATGAAATGTTGCTTTTTAAAATGCTATATTTTGAGAGCTATTGACTGTAAATAGCTCTATTAGGGCTTACAGTTTATCAAATTTACTCTACTTTAAATGATACCCTCTTAGGTTTTTTAGTGTTGTTAGTAGTTTTAAAGATATAGAGCATCGAAAGAATAATTAATTTATTCTACCGTCTTGAAACAGCCGTCATATTTTATTCCCCTACTTATTCTAGGAAGACTCATCAATTTTGACTAGTAATTATACATAGTTTTCATTGAAGTAATCAAAAATTGGGGTGAAACAACTGCCTTTTTCCTCCTATTGGGCTCTTGTACTATATGAACTATTTGAATTGTGGGGATTAATAGCACCGGGGATTTCAGTGAATCATCAAAACGTACTAAAATAAGTCATGTATATAGTTTTGGGTAGAACATTTTATTTAAAAAATCTAATATATCTATAATACCAGGTGATGATGTCTTCTTTGAATATAAAAAATATTAAAGTATTTTTACACTACAGGGTTTTTCTTCTTGTATTAGGCATTTTCGTGAAAATTCCTTCCTATTGATATCTCTATATCATAGATTTACTCATTAAAGTTTCGGGTCTCTACAGAATCATTCATCGGAAATATTTTTACCATCTTATAAAATAAACACCTTTGCTTAAACGTGAATACAGGTACTGCTTTTTAAACATGTATTAACTTTTTTTATCTTATCAATGCTTACATTGTTATTTTGATATATATCCATAATTCTATAGTTCTACCATAATTAAAATATCTTACAATGTACAATACTTGAAAGAATTTTAGTTTCACTATTCAATTATTAAAACTCATTCTAATGTTTTCCTAAAGGAATAATTTAAAGAATATAATTTAGAAGTCAGCAACTTTAATACTACTTTTTGAGACATTAACAATATTTTTACTTACATAGAACAAACATTAATCTTATTTTTAATAATAAATTGTTTCAAAGTTTATTTCCAGAAAGCCATCCCAAACCTAATTGTGGAATTAGAGATTTTTCATCACTATTCTAGAAACAGAGTCGCAAACGAGGCAATAAATTTAAATGTCAAACTGTTACAACTATTGAAGGATGTAAAAATGATTACTACCTTCGAATCATGTTATCAATACGATATGTAGGGTTGCTTTCAAGGCAGAACATTACACAAAAGTGGGGATCAATTTAAGTCAAAATTTAGCCCTGTTTCAATTTTTTTGAAGGATTTGTGCACAAATCCTCAACATTGGGTGGATTGAAAATTTGTGTGCGATTTGAGTTGGTGATATCGAAGTTCCTTTTGGGACAACACAACCTTTTCTACTTTCTCAGTAGTACCTTTGCCGTCTTTTTTTTTTTTTTTTTAAGGATAGCTTCGTTGATTGTTCATGTTCAGCAATCACATTAAAGGTTTTAATTATCTTGATGCACCCTGAAATATTGTAATACCTACAAGCGATGATATACTAAAATAACATCTGTTTATAGTATTTTTTTTTCCAAATGCGTGCACCGCCTATTGTACGCAGTCCTATACTCTTTTCAAAAACAGACCAAATGCCTTTGCAAATATGGATCAACCGACCTGAAAAGCTAAGGATTCACGATACGATCTTGTCCAGAAGTGAGAAATCGTGTCATAGCCATCACATCTACAAGTGCAGTCTCATCATCCGTTCTGGAGAGTCTGCATATTGGTGATTCTAATAATCACGTATTACAGAGATACTTATTCAGCTGACAGTGTCCTCATGGGAATAGTCCAGATTTTCCTGTTACCCACCTTAAGGCAATTTTGTCAATATGAAGTAATGCAAGTATTATTTCTTTTAGTAGAAGAATCTTTTAGGAACTTTTTTGACTGTTCGTTCAAAATAGCCCAGCCTTTCCTTGAGCAATTGCTTTAATGCATCTCTTCCCATCGTTAGGACTCTGAACCCATATAAGATTGAGTGTAAAGAGAACATTCTCAGATATATTTCAAGCAAGGAAATTCGTCCTATCGTTGCCTTTAATAGATGTTTGATCAGGAACCCATTCAAACCGCACCTTGCTGGCTAAAGAAATAGAGTTCAGATTATAGCAAAAGAGCCGGGAAGATAAAAAGGCAGTTATCTCATCCCAATTTTTGATTACTTTAATGAAAACTATGCATAATTAATAGTCAATATTGATGAGTCTGCCAAGTATAGGTAGGGGGAATAAAAAATGGCGACTGTTTCAAAACCTTAAAAAACACTAATTTTTCATTTGGTGATCTATATCATAAAAAGTAGGAACAACACTAGAAACCCTAAGAGAACATTATTTAAAGAAGAGTAAATTTTCTGAAATATTAGCCTTAAAAGAGCTATTTACGTCCAATAGTTCTCGAGATACAGCTTTTTAAAAAGCAAAATTTCTTTAAAATCTACTGAAAGATTAGTAGTTAGTTAATTTATTTTGAGAAATCTATATCTCAGGAACTATATCACCTACAGATGTCTATTAGCACTCAAATTAAAGCTAGTTTAATGGGCTATGAAGTAGTTTACGACGTTTATCGTCTCAGGAGTAGTGGTTTTCATGATATATGCTAAAATAAATTGATTTATAGTTGTTTGGACAGTACGTTTGATTTATGAATAACTTCATTTCAGAAACCATTTGACATCCAGATGTCTGCCAGCGCTCAAATTAAAGCTAGTTAAATTTACTATAAAATAGTTAATAATGTTTATCTTTGTAGGACAAAATAAATTCACAAAATGTTGTTCTTTTAGGTTTTCTTGTGTCGTTCCTACTTTTTAACATATAGAGCTCCGAATGAAAAATTAAATTTTACTATCGCTTTGAAACAGCCGCCATTTTTTATTCCACCTACCTATACTTGGCAGACTCATCAATTTTGACTAGTAATTATACATTGTTTTCATTAAAGTAATCAAAAATTGGGGTGAGATAACTGCCTTTTTTCTCCTCTTCGGCTCTTGTACTATTAGTCTTGCACTCTTCCACCAAAATTGTATATTTCAAAAACTCTCTCAACTGTTGCCACCTAAGAATTCATTATGACATTTATATTTTTAATTGTCCTTAAATAACAGAATTTTTCTTCATTATCTCAAAAACAAAGATCATGCCTCTCTTCCTTATAATACTATGTTCAGAACATTTTAGGATCTAGTCCTAACTGTATTCATGATTATTAAGAAATAAATCTTAATATTCTGGAAAGTTTTTAAACATTAGATAAGCAACTATATGCAAACGATTTCTTGACTTACCATTATCAAGACCCGATATCGTAGATGAAGATGAGTTTTTATGACGTTTAATTTACATAAAGTTTTCTGATACGCCTCCGGAAGGTTAGCTAACCAACCAATTTAAGACGAATTTCAACTAATTAGTATTAAATATTAGCTAATGCAGCTCTCATTGGGATTGACAGTTATATTTTCGGTCATATATGAGGATCTGATTACATAATTACACGCCTAGTGCGCACGATAATATCGCTATGTTCCTCCGCGTTATTAACGAGCAATCTAGACCTTATCTTTTATTTTTAAAAGGAAATTATTTAATATCTAAATGAGAATATTTCTTAAGCGTTGGTTCTCATTAATTTTGTGATTATTATCATTAGTGAGTGGGGAAAACATGTTATAGCTTTCCTTATCTATTTTAATTTTCTATTGCTATGTGTATTACCTTTTAGTAGTTATTAAGATAAAATCACGACTCGTCAGTTATTACTATAGACTTTATAATAATTTGAGAAAAAGGAACATAATTCAACAAATACCATTAATTAAAGTTTGTTAATCAGTATTTACTATCTGCAAACTTTATTAAATGGGTTAGAAAGTCCATTTCAAGAATGCAGTAACTACGCAAAAAAGAGGTATAGAGGCAGATAATGAAAAATTATTTCTTTGGAAGACTTAACAACTACTTCCTTATCTGCCAATAAAAGAAGTACAGTGGTTTAGAGAAAAACAACTTATCCCGCCCTCCGTGGTATCCTTACTTATCCCACTGTTCAAACATACAATTATAGCGAGTAGAACAATGTACGAAATGTCACAACCTCACAAAATGAGATCATAACAAAAATAAAAGCCATCCATCTCAGCCGGAAACGCCTCAATAAGACCCTACCCCTTTTTTTTCGTACCCTCCGTAATATTTTGGATGGGTAAAATTATACTTACATACAGAGATGTTTGGTATATGTATAGCTGGGATATAGGAAATTTCTTGGATTGCCTTTTTGGCATTTTAAGGTGATGGAAATTGATGACTTACTAAGAACCTATTTTTTTCCCGTACCCTCCTTTAAAAATACATAATAATTGAGTACAATAAATGTTAATGAGAAATGCTTTCTTCTTTTACCTAAAGGTATTTTAAGGGGTATAGTGAAGTCCACTGTATGTGGAGAGTCGAAGGAGCCAAATGAGCATCAGTAACATGGTGAGCGAGGGGGGGGGTCCGCTTTGCTGGTGGTGAACTAAGACCCCCAAGGAGCGACGGTCCCTATATCACTTTTGAAATATTTGCTTAAAACGGGAAGAGAAAATTTTAAGATAGTTAAATCGATCAATATTTAAAAAGCGCCTTTTGAAATTGAAAACAAAAGTTATGCAAGAAAATACTAAGTAAATCGGTTTTAAGGAACGAACTGCTAAAGGAAACAATTTTTTTTATTAAATATAGAATACAAAAATTAAATGAATTAAAAAAAAAAGGTATGTTGTAACTTCTTTCACATGAAAAATAATAAATAATATAAATATTATTTTCAACGATTCTACACTGAACTTTCTACATAGAAGATTCCAGATATACTAAAGTTCAATAACGCCCAACAGCCTTCACTTCAAAGAAGTTTTGATTCAATCAAGTTATTGACAATTTGTTATTATTTGGGTTCAGGTATCTCTGATCTGAGCGTGAAACAAGGATTGAAGGCATATTGAGAGGGGAACCAGACAAATAAGGAAACATAACAGGTAATAACTTAATAAAATAAAAAAATTCATAATTTATTCTACTAGCCTTCTAATACATTTAATTATGAACGTATCTTAAATTTACAAAATAATCCGAATATGTAATTGAGTTGAGAGTTGAGATTTCACATGGCGAATCCTCTCTGAACTGATGAATTATTTATTTGATTGTTGATGTTTTGCGAAAATTACCAGTCCTTTCTTAATTCAAGAACAAAGTGGACTTACAACCGCAGGGTCTGAGATGTTTAAGTGGTTAAGATATCTCATTGAACAGAGTTGTAAAGTCGTTTCAAGGCAAATAAATTTTATTTATACTCATCCCCAGGAGCCTAGGAGCCATCACTCTTGAAGGCGCGGTCCCCGGAGACCGGGCTGAACATGAAGGACGGGAGGTAAAATTCCAAGTGAGCAGGGCTATTATGAAAATAAGAGAGTAGATGTCGGTAATCCACACCCGCGGCCGGATTTACATAAAATATTCAGGGCTCTATTAATTTTGAAGTAGAGTGAGACGGAGGGATGAAGATGTGTAGAGGGAGCGAGAGAGCTAACCGCTGCCTTATAAATCTAGGATCCCCGTGTCTTCGGATTACGCCACCGCTGCCTTGATTTGTTGTACGTTGTCCTTAACCGGACGTGCCTTAACGTCTCTATTTAATCTGGTTAGCATTTGATCAACGGTCCACAGAAATAGAAACAGGACCTTTAAGAGGTTACGTAGGAAATATGACCAGCAGCTGACTTAGCACTTAGTACGTGATTTTTCTGGATTATCATTGCTCTTGTATCTAAGACCACACCTACGTCGAATGCTGTATGAGCTTGCACCAATAATCCTTTATTCCACTTAGGTTAAGAGCAAGGGATAAATCTCCCACTGATATTGCCCAACAAAGTTTGCCTGATTACAATCGCATCTAACCATCACGCAAGAGCATCCCACGTTTTTGGAAATTGTATATTGTTAATAAAGACTGTAATTAGATGTATTACAAAGGTTGTTTTCGGCTGTCCCCTTGCCAAATTATCACTAAAGAAAATATTTTCCCGTAGTCTTGAATTTAATGAAGAGATATAAAGTGAAAAAGAATATATAAAAATATTTGACTTGTATGAAGTACTAATATCACGAAGGAGTACTTCATATATGTTCATGTCCATTCAACAAATGATTGTAGGAAGTAAGTCCATTGGTCCAAGGTTGGGTAGGCCAACTAAGGGGACACCACTTTTTTTTTTTTTCGGATCGGGAACAAAAATAAATACCACGGCAATATTATTTTTAAATGAAATTATAATTCGTTTACCGGTTTACCAGAAAGGTATAAAACTCACATACATGAGAAAAAAACAGCTTTTTTAAACCGGCGCGACAACCCATTTCTGGGTTCTGTCCCCCTCAGTATTGTAATTGGTGAAATTCTGCCGTCCTCCAATCCCGAAATCCCAACAGAGTCGGATCTTCTATACTACCCATCCTTCTCTTAAACGAATGATTCTAAACCAATAGCTTCAGGTGCACTCTAGTGCAAATGACATGCATTTTTTCATATTTGGGATTTCATTGAGTCCCGTCTTGCGCTTTATAATACTAAGCGTACCCTACTGCGATTAACAATTCTTACAAAATGAGTCAGGTTATTGCAGGAGTTTAGTTCTGAATTGGTACGCCTTTTTCATGTTGAACCATTTTTAATTAGATCCTCAATGCGTCTAAATGTTAGGAGAAACCTTTCATGAAATTTCGAAAAAGACCCATCTTTATGAACTTTGAGTAAATATTAAACTATAGAATATTTCGTACCTTCTAAGCTACTTTCCAGAAGACGAATAGTACCAATCGATTGATTCCATTCTCTTTACAATACTTGAAACTTCATTTCCTGCATTAATCTGTAATCAAAGGTATAAACGCACCTAGCTTTCTGGTAGCATCCTCTAGGAAAAGGGAGGCTTCTTCCACTGCAATTTTGAATCACCTGATAATTTCTTATCGGTCATTAGCATTTTTAAGGTCATTAGCATAGCCCAAAATTTGAACCATTCGATGAAATATTGTTCCACCTGTTTGGTTCAATGATACTTATACAGCATTATCAAACCAATAATGAGAAGAACCGAGCAAGATAATCAGCTTGTTGAATGTATCCATCAGAAGTAAATCCTTCAGATATCCTCTTGAACCAGTACCACATACTTAATATAGCTCATCTTAAGTTTTACCATACGAATAAGTTAATAAGTGTATTAAGGTCTTTCATCACCTTAATGTTCTGGTAAAATAAATCTTTTTTTTATAATTTACGCTAAGTATAAATGATAAATGGTATTCATCGAACCTCTTCAATTGCTTTTCCATATTCAAACGTTGATCTCTATGTACGTAAATTCAGTTCATTTAATTTTTGTAAGATGGGTTGTGACGCATCTGCGTAAACTGAAATTGACTTTACTATGTTGTCAGCATGCAAAAATGCATTAACTGGATGTTTGATAGACGGCATAATAGTACTAAATTATTCGCTAAGGAAGGAAACTAGTAAGTAAGATTATATCGATTTACAAACACTCAGTATATCCATTTCTAAGTCCGCCCACAGAATAAAGTTAATTTCACAAACTTTTACAATTACGTCATTGTTCTTTAAAAGCTATATTGTGATAACAAAGAATCCTAAGTAATGTTTTTTTTCGGTCTCAATAGACAGATAATTTATAAATTGGCTATGAATTGAACATGATAATATTGTTTAAGCTGCTAAAATTTAACATGGTGCGAAATATATGCTGGAGCAAATCGGTTGAGTAAACATATGCGATAAAGTAACCGTTATCCAACGAGCTATTGTTCGCAACGTGTTATTACCTAACTAGTGAAAATTCACTTGAATAATTTGTCTCGAACAAGGCATCAGATCAGGTGATAGTGTCGCATACTGAGTAGGCACTGTGTCTTAATTCTCCGAGGCATATGGAAAAAAAAATATGGCCACGTGACCTTTTCGCATTAAACAGTCATTGGAGTTTCAGCAATGCATTGTTTCTCAACAGTTTATGCTTTTGTTAAATGAGATTTACTTTGTGAAATACCATTATAAATTTCAAATTTTAATTTTAATAAATTCGCATCTGACAATGACAGCAACAGTGTGACAAACCAGAGGACGTAGTTCTATATTTATATAGAAACTAAGACTAAAAGTAAACTAAATAAAAGAGTTTATTTACAAAAATAAATAACAATTCTGTTCGACCACAAGAGGAGTCATATCGGTCGGGGCCTTGAAAAACTTATCAAAATTATAACTTTTAAATAATTGTTATCAATTTTAATCGATCGGGTGATGCGAAGGCTGTAACATTAACAAATATTTACAGATTAAAGGATTTCAACCGGAACCGGAATTTCAAACATCAAGAGCAGGAAGTCATAGGTTTACGATGAAGGATAAAAGTAATTTAATGGGATGTGTTGGAATCCTCCAGTATTGACACAATTATTTTAGGTATCGAATGAGCATTGTCATCGGCATACTAGATGAGGACAGTGTTGGGATGTCAGCTGTATATACTGTGTAAAGGCTGGGACCAAAGATACTACCCTGAGGTACACCAACAAGACTCATGCAAGAGTTTTAATAATCTGTCAGTGAGATTAAAACGGATAAGAGATGGCTTTATGGAATTTGTAAAGCAGTTTCTATTCCCATACTCGATAAAAAGCAAATTTAGTAGTTTCTGTTTGTTATTCTATTTTGTTTTTTGCTTCTTTTCCTCCCGCACTGTTTATGCACAAATCATTAAAATGCTTAAAAAATTGTTTTACGTTTTTGGCAATTACGCCATCAACCACCGAATCGAAATAATGCTCGAAATCGCTTTTATATCTTATCTGATTTACAATTAGAATCCGTAAAAAAAAATCCTATTTTTTGGAAATATCGTTGATTAACCATGTGTTTTATGTAAAAGGAAGATGGTCCGAGTGCTGTCAACGTTTTGCTCCACTTTGCTGGGCTTCATCAGGACTAAAAGAGATTTAAACAACGAAAATAATGTAACAAAGTAAGAGAATAGATAACATGAAATAAAAGTAAAGTATAGTGGAGCTAAAAATGATTTAAAATATGTTAAAATTTATATAAAAATGTCCAAAGTAAATAAAAATAAGATGTACAGCGAAAAGTATAAATAAACAAAAATTACAAAAATGTATTAGGAAGTAATTGAAAGCGGAAATTATAACAAATATAAAATTAATTAAAAGATAATTATAAAAAATAGTACACACTAAAAGACAGAAAATATGGGAAATGAGAATAATTTAAAGGTCGAGAAAAAGAAAAATAATTACATTAATAGTTACATTGGCTCATAAAAATAATTTAATTACTATTTAAATTATTTTAAACACACCAGGATCATCTTCCTTTTATATAATTACATTTTCATTTCCACTTAAAGAGTATTGTACTTCATACTGCCTAGTTGGTACTCAATGAAATATTACGCACACCCACTTCCTTCGAGTGGAAGTCACGAGGTTGGTAAAAGAAGTGAAGTCGCCTCTGAGGATAATAGGAGAAGGAAAGGCGACGAAACGGATTGTAGCCATTGTCCTGGGCGCAGGATAAAAACTGACGTAACCCCAAGAGCTTTACAATGTGTCGTTAGTCTCCCGCCAATCCTGATTTACTCAATCTGTAAGAAGCTATCCTTAAGGACATCTCACTTCCCTCCCGCTCTTGGAGGCAGGATGGCCGGCCATACGCTTGATGGATCACTTAATTTCCTTTCACCTTCCAGACTTCCAGACCATCTTCGGACTAACTGGTCAAAATAATAATTTTTCCAACAACGTGAAAAGAACTACCCATTTCCAGGTGGGTGTTATTTATCACTTCTTCCGACGGGTAAAAAATCCTCAGCGTAACACACGCAATGAATGGAGGTCCAGTCCCACGCACAGAATTGCATCAATGGGCTGAGAGATTTTCTCCATCGTGAATCTTTTATTTGTTTGTTGTTGTTTTTTTTTTTGTTCACATTTTGTTAAATACGGAGCTCAATATATAATTGATTTTTCTTATTTTTAACTTTTCTGTAAATCAATAATCTAACATAATTTCAGCTCAATTAACTTAAAGGTATTGGAATTGAACCATTAGTTTGGAGAACATTATCGAACGGAATACATAGAGGTACATCTTAGAATACAATTTAAATTAATAGTTATCAATAACAATTGCAGTTACACAAATTGCTTAGAATAAAAAAATACAGAAAAGATTTTGAATAATGATAATTTACTACAACAGGAGGATGAGGCTTTCTCATACAAAATTAATTTTTTTTAAATATATTAGTGTGGAAAATTATACGAAAAATAATATAATTTTTGTGATATTATTTAGGATTGCAAGCCAGAACATCCTTTTTTACCATAAAATTCATTAATTTGGCTTATTATTATTTTTATTTCTTGTTAATTTATATTGGCACGTGCGGATGAAAAATGAGAACCAAAAAAAAAGTGGAAGAAATCTCCATCACTGAGGGTATTTGTTTCACAACATTTTGATTAGAAAAGAAATGAAAAGTAATGTTATTCTTTAAAATGGTGAAGAGTCAAACGACTTTTCTTTCACACCGATTCAATTCACTAACAAATTTGCAACCCTTTAACTTAATTTGGAGTTGCACAAGACCTTAAAA
>NW_027106407.1:1338276-1339433 GCF_000696795.3 Halyomorpha halys | reverse complement strand
AAAAATGACGAAAAAATAGTGGGTGTGTGTGAAAAATGTTAACAGTATCCTAAAAAAATATAAATAATAAATTTTCTAAACTTCACCATAATAATCCCCGTATATCCCTTCCCTTTCTTTGCCTCATTTGGTTGGACACCATAGGACTAAGTGATGCCCAGGACGAAAAATTTGTTTATTGTAGTACGTGTATGTTGATGTTAAAAAAAATTAATAAATAAATAAAAAAATAAAATGAAGAAGAAGAAGTTTCATATTATAAAAGTAAAATTGAAAAAAAGTTTAATTTTTCTTTATATTTATTTTTGGTATATATATTTTTTTATTTATGTGAAAAAGTGATGTGGGACACCTCAAATTTGTATTCAGTGCTAAAAAAAAAAAAATTAAAGTGCAAATCAACAAGCCTCCCTCAATACCTTTCTGGCAAAAACCCAAAATAAGTGACCTGTTTGGATTTTCTCGATATTACGTTAAATTTGATAACTGCAAAAACTTAATGGATGCAAACCATTTTTAATTCCTAATCTATTTAAATAATAATTGACTGGAGGTATATATGACATTTACATTGGTTCAAGTTAAATAATTTAGACTTAGTCAGAATTATCTGAATAAAAATGTATAAAATCAAATTTAGAGCCCATGTGCAAACGGAAAAATCAATCGATTTAATTTATTTTTAACGCTTCTTTTATCTTCTTAATTCCCAACCTTTCCGTGTTATTACGATTCAAATAAAAAAACAACGCTTTTTTGTCCCAACTTAGCACATTATCTCTTCCTCACATTCCGATAACACGAAATACAAAATACGAAAATCAAATTCAGTAGTGGTTATTCAGAATTACTAATGTCGAGAAATTTTATTTATTTTTTTACTTTTTTTCACGATTAAAACCTCAAGTTTTCAGGAGTCAATTTGGTACCTAGACTGTTCTTCTTTTTCTTGTAAGTATGTACTTCAAGAAGAGTGCTGTGATTTAGTTTCTACCCTAAATAATCTGCTAGAACCTTGAAGCATTATTTTCATTCTTCCATTACCCTAGAGCCTGCACCACTTTATGTGAGGTTATGCTTTATGCCTAAGTGAATCTTAGCAGATTATTATAAAGCAGTAGATTACTTTTGAGACTTTCAATTTTCCCTAATCTGGC
>NW_027106407.1:1330583-1334099 GCF_000696795.3 Halyomorpha halys | reverse complement strand
AGATTAAAATAACATCAAAGAAAATTAAGTTAGAAAATATTACATTAAAATCTAGCACACCTTTAAAATTAACCACTTTAGTTATGTTTTACGAGTAGTACTTAGATCAATTGAAAGACTTTCTAACAGAAATATTTATTTTTATTTTATAATAAAATGAGATAGCCCTTTATAAATTATAACAATAAGTTGAAATGATTATTATATGAATCCAATGACAAATAAAAAAAAATAAGTTTTTGTTTTAAACATTGATTAATTTTGTGAGATTAATTCCCAAATCATTCACTCACAGAGTTTACACGTCAGGCGTGGGTTGAAATATTCTTTCACGATAACATATATGTCATTCTTCCACAATACCATATATGTCATTCTTTCACGATACCATATATCCTTGGCGTACCCAGGATCAAAAATAGGGGAAGGGGCCATAGTCTTCCAAGTTGTAACATTTCAGCACGGAAAAGGTGAATGAAACGAAAATTTTAAGAAAATTATGTATTATTACATCATAGCTTTAGTTATTACAATTATTCGCTTGAAAAAAAAATTATTAATTTTTTATTCTTCTAGGGGGTAGGAAGATGCCCCTCGCTGGGTACGCTCATGCATGTTTTAATATTAAATTATATATTATTTAAATACAAAATTAATTTTACCTATATATTTAAACCGATTTAGAAAGCCTTATGCGCGGTACATTTATTTTAGACTGAATCTTTTTTATTTTAACTCTATATCTATACTACTAATCCTATTTGGTATATTACTATTTAAATTGTGACCATTTAACACATAATTTTGTTTTTTTCAAAATTTTGAATTAATGTTATCGAATTTTCCAATTTTTACATATATATATATATGTATATATATATAGTTGACCTATAATGTCAAATTATGGAGAAGATGGTCAGGGTTGTTGTCAAAAGAAAAACAAAAATATTTAACAACTATTAATTTTCTTAAATTTCGCCTCACTTTATAGAACTTGAAAGTCACTAAAATTATCATATGAAAGTCACTAAAGCTATCAACTTGAACAACCCAGACGAAGTTCTACAAAGTGAGACGAAACATTGAAAAATAAGTAGTTGTTAACAATTTTTGTTTATCTTTTGACCGCAACCATGACCATCTCAATAATTCCAATTTTCATGTTTTAATCTGTAATTTAAAACATATAAATGCCAGATGAAAAAAGTGATACTATTGACATATAATAAATTAAATTAACAATAAAATTGAAACCGAAAATATTATAGACCTTTTTTAATACAAAATAACGATTTTATTTTCTATTTCAACATTGTCTTTGTGTGGACCCCCTCCGTTAGATAAGACTTAAAAAAATAAAATTCATTAATTAATTTGTAAATCGTAATAAAGAGAGCAAAACCTTCATTAATAGATATATATTTTTTATCACAGTTAAATGGCTTTATTTTGAGTTATAAATGTAAATTAATTAAAATATTGAATTTAAAACTCACTTTCGAAAACAATTAATGATGATTATTCTCGTTATTAAATTTTGCATGTTTATCCCAATATAGTAATTGTCTTAATTTACACCGTTCATAATCTATATCATTAAATGAATTTTCTTTATTTTTGTATTAAATTTTGGCTTCATATTCGTTGACTATTTTTTTATTTATTATAGTGGTAAATTCCTAATATTATATCTTCATGTTTATATTTTTTTAAAAATTAATCTAATTAGTTATTTTTAAAAGTTTATTTCAAATTGGATTAACTTTTATTTTTTATTTGTGTTCCTAATTCTGTTATTTTCGTCTCTCTTTTTGATATTTCATCATGATACTTTTTTGTTTTATTTGTATATTTACTATTTCCGCTGTTAATATTGTTTGTATATATACATTGTTAGTTCATTTATGCAATTGAGCCTTAGTTTATAATCTTTTTTTTCTTTATTTCCTTAAAAAATCTATTATATGTCAATAGTATCACTTTTTTTATCTGGCATTTTGTAAGTTTTGAATGACAGATTAAAACATAAAAATTGGAATTATTGCAATAATGAAAAAAGAGTCAACGAATTATATTAACATATGTTAATATGTTAATATGTTATATACTTGAGTATATAAATATATATATATAACAATATTAATATATACCTGAGTATATAAATATATATATAATTGTGCCCCTCCTTTGCTATATGGCATTGTAAGGGGATGCGCTGGGTCCGCTGAGGGCGGGGGTTACAATAGTGGCCCAGACAATTACTATATTGGGATAAGTTTGCAAAATTTAATAGCGAGAATAATCATCAGTAATTGTTTTCGAAGGTGAGTCTTAAATTCAACATTTTAATTAATTTAAATTTATAGGTGAAAATAAAGCCATTTAACTGTGATAAAAAATATATATCTATTAATGAAGGTTTTGCTCTGTTTATTACGATTTACAAATTAATTAATGAATTTTATTTTTTTAAGTCTGATCTAACGGAAGGGGTCCCGAAAAAACAATTTTAAAATAGAATTTAAAATCGTTATTTTGTATTAAAAAAGGTCTATAATATTTACTTCAATTTTATTAATAATCTAATTTATTATATGTCAATAGTATCACTTTTTTGATCTGGCATGTTGGCAGCTAAGTTATTAAGTATTAAATGAATAAAGATTAAAATTAGTCCTAATATCATAATAATGTTAATTTTTATCAGGTTAAATTAACATTATAGGAGATAGTGCAACTAAGAGAAGAGAAAACTCAGACCTTCAGGAGAGGGAGAAAGTCGAACATATCCTCAACCCTGTATATAGTTCATATTCTACGAGGCTATCTCAATGCAATCAGGATCCTATTGAATTATAATTTCTCATTATCTTCAATAATACTTATAAATACTCGAACAGAGCAAAGGGAACGAGCAGCGGTACACGGCACGAAATTTTGATTGTGTGCTACCACGGCCCGCTCCTTATCGGTACATCAAAAGAGTTAATGTGTACAAGCTTTATCTGGGCTGAATTGTGAATTCACTCGCGTACTTGATTTTTGTTTTTGTAAGTTAGATAAGGTTCAAAATAATATCAAAAGAAACACACTTTAAAATCAACTTTATCCAATGGAATTAGAAAATTATTACAAATTACAATGTGGAATGGAAGAATTTAATTACAAAATAAAATGATTTTCTTTATTAATTTTTTCATATCAAATTCATTGTAATTTTTTTTATTACAATAGCTAGAAATAATACTTGATGTAATACTTTGGAAATTAATGTTTATGGAAAGAAAGAATAATTTTTCGCTATTTTAGGATTATCATTTTTCAATATCTGTCTCTATTTTTGGAATCTACAATATCTTAGCACCAGATTTATAGGAGAGTACCTATTTGGAATCGAAGCAAACAAATAGACATGAATAATTTTCAGAAATATTTAGTGGAATCTCACAAAATGAATCTTAGACGTCCTAAAATTGGGGATATCATAAAAGTTGGTTCGTTTCATAAACTTTCCAA
>NW_027106407.1:1327238-1329456 GCF_000696795.3 Halyomorpha halys | reverse complement strand
TTATATAATAATTAAATAGTTTGTTAATCAATATTATTATTATTTAATCATTATTACAATGATTGTTAAATTATGTACTTTACAGGCCAACTCTATTTTTATGGGGGTTCGCCCATAAACAAATAAATAAATTATTATTATTATTATAACTACGTAATGATTAGAAAATTAATATATATACAATAAATAACATCTACGGCCACAACCATCAAAGGGCTACAACCAAATTAACATATATATGTACAATAAATTAAATATATACAATAAATTAAAATTAATATACATACAATAAATGACCTGTACGGCTACAACCAACTTTTTAAGGAAATACTGTTTCTAGAACAATGGTTGAACAAGGAGGTTCAAAATCACGCTCAACTCCCAGATTCTTCTAATTTAGAAGGGTTCGTGAATCAACTAGGTCGAATCAAGGCTAATAAAATAATAAATAATGGTAACCCCGTCCCAGGAAATATTAACACTGAGCTATCTAGCTCGATTAGAAAATGAAGTAGAGTCTAATTATAAAACGGCTGCTCTTTGGGTAAATGTGAAATAACCTTAGATGGGAGTGATATCAAATTATGTACTGACAATAGTTGCTAACGGACTTAAACTTGTTTCAAGACAAGGAACAAGAATGCACTTAATTTCGCTTGGAAGTAAGCAGCTTGTGAAATAAAGTGTCTTAAATAATCATCAGCTACATGATTTCCGACAAGTTCAGACGTGGTTTTTACAACCCCAGAAGGTGGAGTCGGATTGTTAAGAAGGGGCCGAGTACAATATTGACGAGGGGTGGAGAGAAGAGGTGGCTCGCTAATGATATGAGGAGGCACAGCCGAATGAGGCTCTAAATGCACGGCGGTGTCTCATCCTTCCACATTACCTTCTGCAATTTACTCCTTCTACAATCTACAATTCTTATTCATCTTTTTCACGCGTAGAGATCCACTGTTGCACGTTGAACATCTGGTAGGAGAGTAACTAATCAAGGCTTTATCGTATATTTTTAAGGCTAGGGTGAATGTTACCAAGAAAGTTGCCACAATTTATTGGGGGAAGGAGAGAATGAGGAAAAATCTATAATTTCCTCTTTTTTAACATTTTTTTTTATTTTCCAATATTATTATTTTACTATCTATTTTTTTTCTCTAATAACATCCCATATCCTACTACTTCCTAGAAAAGCCATCCTATTCCTCACCTACATATATAACCCCGTTCTCCGTTCCACATATTTCCC
Organism: Halyomorpha halys; assembly: GCF_000696795.3. NCBI lineage: Eukaryota > Metazoa > Arthropoda > Insecta > Hemiptera > Pentatomidae > Halyomorpha > Halyomorpha halys. The sequence continues at coordinate 1,328,210 of NW_027106407.1, read as the reverse complement.
TGACCCATCGAAATTATCTATAGTCAAAATGATACCCAAACCCCATAAGCCAGCAGAATACCCATCCTCCTACCGTCCTATCTCTCTATTACCTATCATGGGCAAAATCCTCGAAAAACTCATTTTGAAACGCTTATACCCCATCCTTCATTCCAATCATATAATACCAGATCACCAATTTGGATTCCGAACCTCTCATTCCACTATCCAGCAATATCATCGTGTAGTGGACGTTGTCTCGTCTTCTTTAGAGCGCGGAGTGTACTGCGTCTTTTTCGATGTAGAACAGGCTTTTGATCGAGTCTGGCACCCGGGACTGCTTTACATTATTCGTATCTTTCTCACTGACAGATTATTTAAACTAAACCACAATGGTTCCTATTCATCCCTCTTCTTTCAATCCGCTGATGTTCCCCAGGGTAGTATCCTCGGTCCCATCCTCTACACAATCTATACAGCAGACATCCCAACCAATCCTAACACTATCCTCACCACGTATGCCGATGACACATGTTTGCTCGTTGTTAATAATAACCCTTTAATTGCATCCCAAACTCTTCAATTCCATATCACAGCCCTCGAAGAATGGTGTCGTAATTGGAGGATTAAAATATATTCCAACAAACCCCATCAAATTACCTTTACCCTATGTCGTAAATCTACTGACTGGCCTACAGTATACTTCAATAATGTTGCCCTTACCCCTGTTGAACAGATCCGCTACCTTGGACTACATCTGGACAAACGACTAACCTGAAATCCACACACAAGACTGAAAAGACAGGAAACTGCGCGTCGATTTCGACTATTACAGCACTTACTAGACAAACGGTCCAAACTTCCAATTCATTAAAAAAGACTAATTTACATGACAATTATAAGGCCTATCTGGACATACGGCGTTGAGCTCTGGGGCTCCACTAAACCTTCGAATTCCTTCCCTATCCTATCCTTACAATGCAAAATCCTTCG
>NW_027106407.1:1324055-1327183 GCF_000696795.3 Halyomorpha halys | reverse complement strand
CCTTAATGTTCCATTTGTAACCGATCTAGCCCGAACCAGATATCAATCCTTCCATTACAAACTCCCTAAACACTCAAACACTCTTAGTTTCTAATCTTGCTTCTTCTTTTATTCCGGACAATCCTCCGAGACGTCTGAAAAGAAGATGGCCTCGAGACCTTATATTGTAAAAATGTTTTTAGAGTACTACCATTGGGTAGTTTCTCTACATGCTTATACCATAGCATTATGATTTTCTCAAATTTACTTGATGTAAGTATGTACATAAGTATGTACAGTTGTAAGTATCAATAAATAAATTTTAAAAAAATATTTTTTCTCAAGGTCAAATTACACACTACAGTACAAAATTAGAAAAATAGATTTTTAAAATAGCTATAAAAAATATACCAAAGACAGAAATACCATAGAACATAAAAAAAAAAAAACTAATAGAAAACCAACAAGAGGAGAACATAAGTCAGTAAGAGGTACACAATGCAAATGCCAAACAGTTTAAAAAACAAAATTGAACAGAAAATAACCAAAGAAGATATTAAAAGTATAAAGATTAATATTAAAATAAAAAAATGGTTATAATTTGAAAATTAATATAAGAAAAAACTTGTAACTATATACATGTTAAAAGACCTGGTGCCTGAATACGAACAGACCGTCCGTCCGAAACGTCGGAAAATAAATTTTCCAAAGATAAACTAAAGTAGAAAATATAATTTCCCAACAATTTTAACCATATCTCCCAACTTAAAACATTGGTCTGGGGAGTATTTCCTGAAATTAGTCCTTTTCCCAAACAATTTTGGAAAACCGATATCTCTAAATAACACTCATAACCAATATTGAGTATAGGTTTATAACTTTTTTTAAATGATGTTTTACTACAACTTTCACAGGTTGAAGTAGAGTCTCAAATCTCAAATTACCCAACTTCTTAGGTTTTGATTTTTTTTTTTTTGTAATTAATGCAATCAAGATGATATAAGTGATTTACCAAAACAATTCAATATCTTTTATGTATCCAGAATATCGAATAAAGATGTTGAATGATCCAGTATATTTTGGTAAAATTGGGTTTATATGCCTCAATCCATAACCTTTCGAAAAATACTCATCTTAATACATCCTCAACGGTACAATTACCCCTAATTAAAAACTAAATCAAAATCTAGATGATCAGATAATTAAACATTCTTAACACAGAAAATACCACATATAACATAAGAAAATAGTAAACCATCTAAGTACATAGACCAAAGACCTAAAAAAGTAAAAAAAAAAAAAAAAAATGAAATTGATAACGAAATAAAAGCTAAGTTAAAAGCAGGAAATACTTGTTATTTGTCAATTTCGAAATTGCCTAACTCGCGCCTTCTGTCAAGAAACTTAGAAGATAGTATTTATTGAACTATTATCCTTTCTACTGTCCTCAAAACCCCTTAAATATGAGTTTTAATTAAATAGATAAAATGTTTTACAAGGCACACTTTGTAACGTCAGTTGGCAACAGCAGCGACAGAAACTTGTGTGATATAGATAGGTACGCAATTGAAACAATCAAAATTTTTTAGAACTGCATCAATACTGCACCAAGGATCAATATGAAACTTAAAAGAGGCTTAAGGTCCTCTAAACTGTACTAAATTATACGAATTGGACCTTTGTCAACGAATTAGAACAAGATATATGAAATAAAACGTTTAAGAAATTTTTCTTTATTTGAATCTACTTTATCTTCCATTTATAGGCAGATATTTTAAAATGTATTGAAATGGCTTAAAAGAGTTGGAATTCAGCTTTCCAACAGCTATATTTACTTTGGATTTGGGTAACATTGTAAGGAGTTATGCATTTATTTCATGAACGAGAGACATCGACAGAAAGAAAAATCCTAATTTTTTTTTTATTTATACGAAAATTCCTAAGAATATGTCAAATGTTTTTTTCAGTTTCTTGAACGCGCTAGTCTCAGGCACGTACCCACTATTTTTTCACCTAGTATCAACAAAAAAATCTTCATTGAATTCGGTGATCCAACGTGCGTTGCATCCCTGGTAAGTTATTCGTTATTTTCAAATCGAAAAACCCTAAATTACGAATTTTTATAGCAAGTTAAAGTTGTGAGATGCGCGCACCGCACCAGTTTTTTTTTTGGATAATTATTATATACAGACTTAATTATTTGTAATTATGCAATTCATTGTCTTGAAGTAAGATTGTTAGAGGAATAATGGATAACCCTCTTCGATAGAACCCAACCCGTAACGTCTGGGTTGGTGTAATCATGGGAATATCGGAAAATAATTCACCTACTTGTTTAATATATAGTAAATGGACAGGGAGAAGAAGTAATAAAATGAAACGGAATGAAATAGAATGAGATGAACAGGAAGGCACATTGAATAAGGAGTTCCGCCGATGGGTGCGGCGGCAGATCAACCGTGAATATTACATCCTCCCAACCGGGGCGTTAAATTGTCTTCTCTCCCCCACCCCTCAGCTCTAAATTATGGCAATATTCTCCGATCTTATTTATTGTTTGAGTATATTTGGTCCATTCCCCTTTTACAGAGTTCGTGTGGCATAGCTGTAGATTTATATATCTAACCATTCAGGCAGTGATGTTAAATTAGTTCAATCAAGTTTCTGGTTATGATTAAAAAATAAAACGTCGATAGTCGTCCCATACACAACCTACTAATTTGCACTGTTATATATAATACATTTCATTGAACCATTGGACGCATAGATGTCTGCCAACAATAAAATTAAATATAGTTTAATGTATATAAAGTAGTGAAATAAGTAGCAGTCCAAAAAAAATGCCATCCTTCCCAGCCGGACCCGTCCCACTAAGACCTCCATGGAACGACAGTCCTATATCACATTTGAAATATTTGTTTAACACGGGAAGAGGAGACTTTAAGATAGTTAAATCGAGTAATATTTAAAAAGCGCCTGAAATTGGAAAACGGGGTAAAAACCTCCACCCCCCCTCTCAGTGGTAGTCTTACTTATCTGACTTTACAAACCGATAATTGTAACGAGTACGACCAAAGTACTCGTTATAATACATTACATTTCGTTATGTACGGCATGTCACAATCTCACAAGAGGTGATCATAGAAGAA
>NW_027106407.1:1322626-1323070 GCF_000696795.3 Halyomorpha halys | reverse complement strand
TTTTTTTTTTATTAATGTTATGATCTGAACATAGCTGGAATCTAAGAAACATTTTTTAGAATAGTATCTCTGAAAATAATATTTTTACATCTAGGTCTAGGTGATTTTTCTTTAATACATCACAATCAAAATTATAAAACTTTAAAGCCACTAATTAAGAACAAAATAAAAAAAAACGAATTATTCGAGTTGACAGGTAAGAGGAAAGTTACCACGACCATACGTTTTATTTTAAATTATAATTGTCCCATTAAAATCGTTTTTCATCGAACTTTCACTATAAATTAATAATTTTCTTAGAAAGCATGATGTAATGGTGTAATAAAGCACTTGAAAGAAGTAGAGGCATTAAATGTGGTGATTGGATGGAGATGAGTGAGAGAAGGAAAGAAAGGAGAGAGAGACAGAGAGAGAGAGAGAGAGAGAGAGAGAGAGAGAGAGAGA
>NW_027106407.1:1317384-1322185 GCF_000696795.3 Halyomorpha halys | reverse complement strand
TTATAAAATTTGGAGACTATCAAATTATTTGTTATTATGGAGCAACTTAAATTTTGAAACTAAATTCTAGTGCGACTAACAATCGCTCTCAGGCATTGTCTCCCTCACTCACTGATCAGTACGAACAGTAGCCTACTTCCAGTTTTAGTATAATAGACAATGTATAGCTTTAAGCATGTAACAAATGAGTAAATCCAAAAAATTAAAATTATGAATGTTTAACCCCTAATAAATTCAAAATTTAAAGGTATATTCTGACTTGACGATAATACTTATAAACAAGCGAATTGCATCCACAGTTGAGGGTTTTACGAGATCTATAATTTTTGCCTTACGAATTTTTGTCTTCAGACTTCAGAAAAAAACTAAAATTTTACGTCTGAAAACAATTTTGTATTTTTTTTTTCAATTATCATTGATACTTAAAGGATACTAAGAGTCTCCAAACTGGGTAGACCTGTCGTAGAAATATACAACATTATTCCTAAGAACTTTTATTTTTATCTCCCATTGATTATAAATTATATGGACCTATACTTGTACTTTTAGCTCTAGATAAAAATTTGAGCCGTTAAACTCGTAAACAAGAACAAACAAATAAATTTTCGACATCTTTTTCATCTCATTTTAATTTTAACTTTAAAATGGTTCTTATTGACAAAAACTATACGACTCATGAATTGAAGAACAATAAATTCTGCTTTATATGAGTACCTATCAATTTAAATTCATTCCAGGATTATGATGGCAATGACGGTCGTAAGACTACAAAGTTTTACCAACCTCGCCAAAATTTGACTATGCCTTAAAAATAGCTGTTCTAAATTTTAAAAATAATTAAATAAAAGTTCTTTTATTGCCAATTTTCGGGTTCGGCGAGATATACGCATAGGAACTAAAAATATTAAATTTATCATATTCAGGTCATAGCAGACTGACTAGGGTTTGTTAGATACGAAATGCAGGGAGGTAACTTTTTTCGAAATACAAATATGAAGAAATTTCTCTGATTTTAAGAGAAAATTTGATGGCTTAAAAACTTTCTTTATTGTGGAAGGTTTTTTGTTTTTCCATCTATAATTACTAAATGATATACATACATCATAGTAAAAAAGTCATTACATCATAAATTATGAAGCATTTAAGTTCTACGCCGATTTTAATGATTTTTAATTTATTGTGTACTGAATTTCTCATTAAGAAGTACCAAATAGGTGTTCTTGGCGAAAATCTAAAAAAAAGCCATGAATTTCGAGTTTTTTTTTGGCTGTCAGAAGTTCTCCCTTTGCCAAATCTGTTAGCGTTTTTGTTTTTTATATTTTTTTAATCCATATATATACAAGAAAATAAACTGAAAGCCACTACTTCAATTTTTTCAACAAACTCTAATTTAACTGGCCCGTATGACCGACCTAGTTTATCCAAAAAAAAAATAAATACATTTAAGAGGAATGGCTTCCTCTACTTCCGAACCATTACAATAGATTCCTTTCATTAAATACCTCAGTATACTTTCTTAAAGTAATTAATACATTTTATAAAGATCTCCTCTTTCTTTTCAAATTTTTCTATAAGATCCACTTTTAGTGCTACCTTTTCTGTAGCGCTAAAAACTATAAAGTTCATAAACCCTGTTGCACCACTATGTATATAGATATATATATTTAAATTAAGCTTTTAGTTGTTCTATTTCAAAAAAATATTTTTAATAATTATTTTTAAAATAATCTTAAATTTATTTCGTAAAATGCCTTCTAATTACCGACTTATAAGAAGTAACCCAACCCTGATGGGGTTAGCTAAGAAATGCTAGAAATAATATTTTCTAAGCCAACCGATATTACAATTATATGAAATAAAACAAAAGCAGGTTCCTATTTTTGTATTTTCCTAGGTCTACATCCTACTCCATATTACAAAATATATTCAATCATTCTCATCTCTAAATAAAAAATATAAACCTATTTTTACATGACATGCTTACTATACATATACTGTTAATTTTCAAAAATCGCCCAAAGTTAGTTCAAATTATATGATATGGATGGAAAATAAACTATTCATATAATAGACGCTGGAATAGGAAATAACATGGGAGGCATTTCCTCCTTTAGGGCTGTGTTTCTTAAAAGTAGGTTCTTAAATGAACCTCTCTGAAACAAAAAATCTGGCTACATCGCTAAGCAATTGGAAACATATTGGAAAAGATGGATAAAAAGAAAGTAATCTCATTGGAAAATGGGGTAAAGCCATCTTGATTCGATATATCATAAGTATGTAGTAATATTAAAGAGCACTAATAAAGGTAATAAGACAGGATACCATTAATTAATTAATAAATAAGTGTTTAAAACAAAATTCGGAATAATTAACAATGTATATATAAATAAATTAAATATATTTTGTTTGAACTGATATAGATCTTAGATAAAAATATGAGATAAAGGTATATCGGTAAGAAATAAATTGATAAATAATTTACAATATACACAAATTGTGAATTAATATGTAATAAAACGAATGTAAATGAATATTGTCAATAAGAAACAAATAAAAAATAAAACGAAAATTGTGAAATTTTTTTTCTTCTGTAGTAATGATTTATAAAATTAAATAATATATTTATTTTCAGTCTTTCTGTAGTTTAATTAACATAAAATATTACAAATTGGTGAGGAAAACGATTATAAAAATGTCTTTAGATTATATGCATGAACAAACAAAATCAAGTGATCGATCATTATTTATTTATGTGCGATGTTGATTTTTAAATAAGAGATAACTTTGGCTTTGTTTGTTTTTGCTTTAAAAGCCCAAAATTTCCGTGATCAGAGAGTGAAATATTTGAGGTCACGTTTCTTCAAAATGGTTAATTAAAAAAATGTCAATACCCGATTCTATGAATTTGTACTAAGTACGAATTAAAATGTATCACCGTTGTTAAAAAAATTATTTGCTACCTTGAAACCAGCGAAGGACATTCCAGAATGTGATAAACAACTTTTTTTTAGGAAAAACTTATATTTTCAATCTGAACACAAATTAATTTCGAGGAAGCTAGCCCATAAAAGCTATTGAAGAGACAAGAACCTGAATCCAACTATTTGTAGTGTAAATAAAGGAAAACAAAATTTGTTTTTTTTTATTTTTCACAAATTCTGTCAAGTTTCCCTAAGTGGGCTAGGAAAATCTCTTAATTTCTTATTTATAAAAATAAACGTTGTAAATAGTGGTTTTCTTCTTATATTTATAAAATGTTTGAAGGCTATGAATCTTAAACATGTTTTATTTAAAATCAATAAGTATTGGAAGAATGGTTTAATTAAATTAAAGTATTTAAAGAAAGAATACTTAGGTAATTATATAAAAATACAATATTTGCTGTAGTTTATTCATTATATCATTAATTTATCTAAAAAATATTTCATTATATATATACAGTAATCAATACCTCTGTTATTGAAAATCTATCGATACTTATGTATTTGGGCAGCAAAAAAAAAAAAACTATATAATTAAAAGAGCTCAAAATGGATGCAAATATCATAGTAGTTGGTTTTTGGAAACTTCCTTAATCAAAGCCTGGAATCTTCTCACAATCAAATCATATTGTTAACTTTAACATATTTTGTAAACTTTAAAACCTAAAAAAAATATATAGCTAATATATAAAATATTATCAAACCCTTCTTGGTAACTTAAAATAATATTTTGAGGTCTACTCAGTAATTTTATTTAAATAAATTGATGCCAGAGATCGATTGTATGACATGAATTATGTTTATTAGTATGGCAATGCAAGATCCATTACAAACCTCTTATGGATAATTATTAAATATTTATAAGTGTTTTAAGAGAAGTTATTCGAGATGAAAATAGCAAAATGATGATTTTTCTTCGGTTAGAGCGGTAATCAGAACCACTAACGACTATTAGCGTCAGGCCAATGGAAAGGAGCTTCCTAATTACTATTAGCCTTAATGAGGACAACGATAAGAGACTCTAATAAGAGGAGGCAGGGTGCACCACTATCGCTCTACTCTTGATTCAATTTAATATCAATTGCAGTGGGCGGGGCCTATCCGGGATAAGGAAGTGGGGGTAGGGAGGAGAGGATTGGCTGTCTCCATGGCGACAGGCCCAGCCCCCAACCCGTGACATCACAGCCTCAGTCACGCCTCTAAATGATTACTTCCTAACGACTGGGGGGCGTTTAACCCCCCTTCGCTCCCTTCCTTATCTACTTTACAAATGTTTCTCCTGTACCATTCAATTTAACATAAGTATACAACTGCGGGCCTTGGTAACTTTCAATTTAACTAGCTCAAACAGCACCTATGGCGTTCCCACCGGTTAACTTGTGAAGCTTACTTTCTATGTTGGGTCTTTCCCTCCGAGTGTGTGTGTATCTTTTAATTTTACTCCCAGTCATTTCTTCTATCCCCGCAACCGAGCTCTTTATTTCCAATAATTTAAAACCCTAACAATAAAAGAGAATAATGCCTAATAAAACAGTAATAAACCAGGTAAAGACCAAAATTTAATTTCAATTAGCACTTAAACCTACTAATTATAAATTTTATAATTTAAAATGTCAGTTAAATTTATTTGATATACTATTTAGAATATGAAAAAAATATTTGCGGAAAATTTTTTTACAAAATATGACTTATGTAGTTCGTAAATAACAGTTACAATATAATTTGTAAATATTAAACATGTTAGCTGGAGTAATTAAGTTATGTGACTAATATAAGGTAACAAGACAGGTTAACCCTGCTGCGTTAACAGTAAAGGTTAC
>NW_027106407.1:1306297-1317014 GCF_000696795.3 Halyomorpha halys | reverse complement strand
TGAGGGCATCGTATAAGAAGAAACTTTCTAACCTTTTCCAGCCCCCTTAACTCTGAAATTTACAATTGGATGAAATACTTTTTTTAAGGATTCTGATCGTAAATCTAATTTATATGCGGATTCGTACAGACACTTTTTTCATCTAGCGCGTCCTAAAGATGCAAATTGTCTTAAATCATCAGTAGTTTTTAACAATCTAGGTTCGAACGTTGAAAAAAATCGGAAAAATCTAAAACGGGAAAATCTTTCCAGAATTGAATTTCCTGTAAGAATCCGTCATCATAATTGAGGAATTTTCTTATTAAGGCTACATTATTTTGACAGACATTTTGTTTTCTCCAGCCGGTCGAGGAAAATCAAATTATGATGACGGATTCCTATACACCGGTTTTCTAGAAAACCGTAGAAATTTGTTTTCGGCTATTGACTGACTAACGCTTTTAGGAGGCCCTGAATCAAAAATGTGTCCGATATGAAATTGCCTTAGAATCTGATTTATTACCCGTAGATTTAAGATTTATTTATAATCCGAAAAAGAACAAAAGAAGGTTGGAAAATTAAAAGTATCCTCAAAAGAAAAAATACACGATGTTATGACCCAGAGAAAATGAAATCAAAATTCCAAAAATTACAGTGTTTAATAACAGTGAACGAGAAAGAGTGTATAGTTGATTTATGGAAAGAGGGTAACAATGTTGGAGTTAGCAAACTTGGACTAAGGTAAAATCTTGGCTGCATTTATTTTTTCCTAAAAACACATACTTTGCAATGATAATGTTTCATTCAAGGCATAAAATTGAGTTGATTAATATATAGTTGACATGAGTAGCTACATTAAAAGGTGCCTCCTCATGTCAACAATGGCAAATTCGCGCATTCTCATGCGTATGGACAATGCTATGGAATGGTACATGTTTGAATTCCAGGTGCCAGTTATTGGGCACAAATCAAAGGGTGCTTGTGCTGCATCCACCTGTGAGTTTATAGTTTGCATTATTTTAGAATGAATATTTGTGTTCTTCGTGTTTTAATTCATTTAAGAATTTCCCCAACCTTTCGATTCAATTATACTCTTGTTTAAGATTGTATATTTTAAAATTCAATCGATTTGGTGTAAATGCATTGTTTGAAATCTTTTTAAGTCAACAGAGCGGCTTCCTTTACAAAAAAGGAAAAAATTACAATCTTTTCAAAATAATGATTAAACCTGCAAAGTCATAAGAATTGCAGTGGATGCTCCTTGGTTTGTAAGAAATGGTCAATTTCATAGGAAATCACTAATAGAGATAATAGAAGATTACATAAAAAAAAGTTCATGAAGTTCCACTCCCAGTTACCTACAGTTAAAGGAGCAGTGACCTACAACTTGGGAAACCCAACCACAATTCGAAGACTGAAGCCCAGGCTTCTGCAGGACATCCTGTTATAAATTATATATTCAGTTATTGTCAACTTATTGATAAGTTGACACCTTAACTCCTTCAGCCACAAAGAGCCTCTAAATTTGTTCTTAGCTCTGGTTTTGATTTTTTAAATAATGGATGAAGCTTCCATGGTGTGGTTTTATATATTTTAAATCATTGGATGTACAAAACATTAATCCCTATATAAACATAAAAATCAAATAATTGGTATAACAGGCATATGAAAATTGCAAAAAAATTTATAACAATTAAAATAATTTATATTTTAAAAATTATTTGTTTTCTCCGAATTCTGGGCAAATACTCATAAAAAAATGTTCTTTGCCCAACCCCTATAAGTTTATCAATATTAGATGCCTAAAACTCATTAAGCTTATAAATATATTTATGTTTGCAAGTTGATTGACATATAGGTTCTTATCTATTAAATATTTAAATGATAAAGGTCATTGTATTTTCAATACCAATTTGCATCATTATCGTTTTGTCTCCGGAAAGCAGAGATCTTTCAACCGAGCTATGATTAATAGATGTTGCATTAGGTCGAGAGATCTAGGCATGCAACCTTCCGGAAACATTTACTATCTCTAGAGAAATCTCTGTTGACTTTCCACCCTGAATCAATTTTAAGCTTGCTGTCATCCACATATGATTCTATATAACAGGCCTATTTTATTAATTTAAAATGTAGAGACACCTTGTATAAATGAAAATATTAGCTTTAAGAAAAGTATAACTTGTGTATAAAAAAAATAAAACCTTCAATTCTCCAAAAAGATGCGTACTCTCTTATAAAAACAACTATTGTACAAGAAATTTAATGAATATTTATATGAGGACACTAAAAGGTCCTGTAGGTACCAGAGTCAACCCACGGCTGATAAAACAGAAAATTAATTTTCTCAAAGATCCTAATTCCTCACCCATTAACATTTCCGAATACTACAGTAAAAATATTACTAGAATGAATTTGTCAACTTAAAATGTTAAAATACAAAAGGAATATTCATCTCAATATGATAATCAAAATCTCTTTTGAAACAAAATCACAAAAATATTTTAGATTAATAACCAGAAAATTAATCCTTTTGTTGCAACCTTTACTTTGTTGTAAAATTTACCTAACAAGAAAGCCTTTTATTGAACATTAGTCACAATAGATCCAGGCTGGTATTGTATCCCGTTCTGTACTGGTCGATGCTATGTTTACTATTGTGTCCAACGTTGCAACTACTAAAATAATTGTTAATATTAGAAATAGAACATTACTGACTACTTTTATACCTGTTAGGTATGGTAAAAATACTTAAATGAAGCTTCATGCAGGCGATGAAAATGAATCTTGCCAAAACCTATGTTCATTCAAAAACAGCAGGATGCCTCTATACTCAACCAAAGCCGTTTCTTCCCTAGGGAAGAATTGGAAAATATATTTAAAAAAAATGCAAGTGTAGCTTTTGTTTTTGGACCATAAACTAGTTTTAACAAATTGAAGATATTAGTCGATAAAGGTTTCTAATGACATTTTAGAAGAAATATATATTTTTGCTTTGAAGGAAAGGAGACCTGTCTACCTATTTTCAATGATCATTGCTTGCTCAATTTTCTAAACCTTAAATAATAGATGTTTTCAGAAGTAGAAAATTTAATTTCTCTACTAAATTAGAATAAATAAATATTAAACTCAATTTTTCTTAGATACATATGTTTTTAACAAAACACCTCCACTGAAGTCTAGAAATACCTATTAACATCTATCTCGATAGTCAATTTCAATCTATCATAGTTATATCCATTTTATTTTTCTGTTTCTCCCATACCTAATAATTTCTGACATGATGTGGGTTGTCCAAAAGGTAACCAACCTATTCTAACCAGAGTGAGAGGGTCTGTTTTCATTCTGTGGAACCACTATGAAATAAAATTCAACCCTCCTAGACATAACCAACTCCTTTGACAAACACCGGCCTCTACATCATAGCCTTCTAACACACAGTCTACCGGTTCTCTCTTATAATTGTTTTCCCATGGCCAGTTACTGTCTCCTTATAGATTCCGTTTAGAATGTTTGATACAAAGTAGGTCCTACTGCTACTAAATCTGTATGCAGACATGCTAGATATAATTAGAAATAATTAACAATGGAATTATTTAAGGTGTCGGGTTCATTAGGTGGCATGCAGGGTACCGGCTAATATAAAGTCAAATTAGGATGAAGCTAAGTTTATTGTGGCTATTTACAAATACATACATCTTAATTTATAAGAGAGCTTAAAAAAAAAATTGGTTTTGAATTAATTGGAATTCAAATTGAAATTACTGGGCTTTACTATTATTTAATTAGTTTGTCATTCAAAATTACAGTTTAGGACTATTTACACTTATCTGGCGTGTTGTGGACTTTATTGGTTCAGGCAGGTTTTAATCCTCCTCAGTTTTATTCCTCATACCTCCTCATCGGTCTGTCTTAGCTGGAGTTGGATGTCTTCTCTTTGTCGGCTACCCTACTATTGTTCCTTCTTTGGAGCGTTACCTCTCTCGATCTGTGTCTCCGGAATACTCCGACCATAATAATCAATCTCGTCTCCACCTTCATGGAACTATTTCCTCTCCATTACGTTTCTTCCAGCCATTCCATTGGCTGATCAAATTTTGGGGGTGAAAACCAGAACTTCAACGGCATTCAATCTTTTTCTCTTCGCTATTTATGGCGCAAAACAGTTATTTGAATAGAGCTGCTACCTGTCATGAGGTCGGCCCTCGGTCGCCTGCTTCGCCAAAAGATTTGAGTAGATTTCTTATTGCGAAACCCTTTCTTCCTGCATATTTACGAGTCAGCAAAAACTAATAATTAATATTTATCTATTTAATTAAACTTAATTTCCTCATAAACCAATGTTGTTAACACATAGCACTAAATACATGCTGCAACACTAATTCTATAATTTCTAACAATATAAATTTTAATATGGCGTCAGGAAGTTACGTAATTAATCTGGACATGCATATATAAAGAAATATTTCTTTATATGTACCTACCGATGTATTACAATGCAGCTTTCACAAATGATCCATAAGTTTTTTAAAATTTATTATTTTATCTTCTGTTGAGATCATTTACATATCATATAATTCTTTTTTTTTGTTGAATTTGAAAAAACTAAAAATGGATCATTTTTACAATGATCCCAACTTTTCTTCAACTTTGGACCAAAATGGATCCGCCATTCTCGAAATATAGGTGTCTTAAGGAAAATATTTTGGCTTCAAGGACAAAAAATCTTAAAAAATTGATATGAGACCATTTAGGTACCATCCTACGCAATTTCTAAGAGTTTCATCAAAATCGGATTAGTATTCAATAATATAGCGGTATTAGTAAAATATAGTGATATAGCTGTTATACTCGATAAAGAACTTAACAATAGACACAGTGAGAGACACGGAATTGTCCCTATACGTATTACAGCAATCATCCTCGGCCGGACCCGCCCCACTAAGACCCCCTGGGAGCGAGGCCCCTATATCTATTGCCCTATAAACTTGAAACTAGAAGAGGAGACTTTATTAGATAGTTTAATCGAGCAATTTTTTATTCTGAGGAGAAAATTTTTATTCACTTCCTACATGAATAAGAAACTTCCTAATCTTCGGTAGTGTGAATATGGGGAATAATATTAAAAATTGGAAATTTTAATACAGCAATAAAACAATTTAAGCACATTTACTAGGTACTTTTTTATGTAATACAGTTGTAAATTTCAATAAATATATATTTAAAAAAACGATAAAAGTAATTAAATAAATATAGACTCAATAAGTATATTGGAAACTGAATAATTTATCCGTTTTAGCACGAATAGCAAATCAAATAAGCTGAATGAGCGATCAAAATCGAATCGCTTTGCGTCAAATACTTGACAAACGACCAATTACTAGAGTGGTGAATCACCCTGACAACGATTGGAACAACTGATAAAAAGGCCTGATGAGAAAATAAACGCCGAGAAAATAGTAAGCTTCTATCTTTATTAAAACCTCAATTCAGTAGTAAATCAATGCATAGTTAGGTACCCAAGGTTTTTGGCTAGTAACCAATTTTATTACCGCGAGTATAACGACTTATTTAAATATCGATTCGCTGCTCTATGATTTAAGACAATAGTAAAATATTTTATTGACAGAATTTTTACTTAAATGTTTAAACCTCTGTTAGATTGACTTTGATAATCTTTTTCTTTTATTTTTAAATACTAAATATAGCTATTTTACTTACTAATATGTTGTAAGTATTAAATATCAATGATAAAAATCAGCATATTCACTTTTCTCCATATATTTATGTTTAGCAAACATATATATGAGAATAAATGATATTTGATATTAGCAGTGATGTTGATGGTAAAGGAGCGACACCTCACCGCCATCATACAATACCTAAATATATCAGCTTGATATTTCGTGTCGACATTGATTAGAGTTATCTTGGGCTGATTGCATCCGTACAATGTGATTCGTTTTGCAATACCTTAAGATGTTCTCTAACAGTTAGAAACAGATTGTGTTAGAGACAGTTCAGAAAATTAGTAGCCTCTTCTTTACAATACTCTCTCATCTTTAAGTACAGACCTGATTAGTTTTTTTATCATATTATCATAAGTTCGTCATTTTACTTTCTTATTTTATTTTTATTTATATACATATTGTGATCATGCTTGTATTTTTAGTTTGGATGTATTAAAACTAATCACTATTACCAAGTGAAATTTATGAATAAATAAACAATATCAATTTTTAAAAAGTAATACTTCTGGAACGTAAAATGAAGTATAATAAAGATTAATTTTTTTTTTAATTGACTATACCGATATTTACGCTGATGGAGATAAGGATTGCAACAGTGAAAATTTATCATGGTTATTCTGAGACAAACATTACAGAAATTTTTGAATTCCATTATAAGTTACACCTTTATTGCTCTAATAAAGAGAAGAGAAATTCCCAGAACTGAAGTTTCCTCATTACGTCCCAAACAAACCACTGGAAACACATCAGAACTAATACTGATAGGATGTACTTGACTTTATGTTTAATACGGAAAATAATCAGATATAAAGCAGTCGGAGCTAAGTATTCTAAAGCACCTTATATGACAGGGTTACTTTGTGACTAGTAGGCCTTATATTACTATATAGACCTATTATTTTTGTATCTTCTATTTTCTAATTTTTTAAATAAAATAATGATACCATGGGATAGGATATGAGCCACGAGGGTTGGACCTTGTGGGTGGTGATCACTGAAAAAATATCTGATTATCTCATTTCAGTGTACAAGCTTACTTAGTCTAAATTTATTTTTTAATAAATAGATCTTTTGTGGGAGAACAACAAATACACTTTTCCTGAACAGAATATGCATAAGGGATATGATTAGTGATCATACACAATTAAAGTTTTTAGTCAACTGTATATTCGATTTTAAAACATGTTCGTTTCAAGTCGATAAGAAAAGTAAAATGCATAGTGATAAGAAAAGTAAAAAAGAAAGGTAAAGAAAGGCAGGAAAGCAAGGGGGAGAAGGCGCTGACACAGGAGTCTGTAATCCTCAGCTATCACTGGGGATTAGTATCGCCACCTAACACGCACTCCAACTTACCCTCTTCTTCTTCAACTCTCCAAGATATCATCTGTCCTTATCCTTCCATCCTCGGCTAATACCGCCTCCTTAGAGGAATCTATATCCTTCTAACATAACTGCTCTTCGTGGAAGAGATTCACAATGAATTAGGAAGTAATGTAATCACATATAAAGAATGTACAAAAGCGTTGAGTGTAATGATGATGATATAATTCCACACCGATGAAAAACCGTTTGTACAACACTGGACCATTTTGTGAAAGCTCTGGCGTTCGTCCTGCGTTGTCCGTTCCCAAACGGTTGTTTCTCAAGGATCAACGAGATTGGCCAATTTCTTAACCGAACATATGAGCTTCATCCAGACACATGACAAAGCATTTTTCCAATAGTTCCTCATTTTTATCTGAATAACGGATTTTAAAATCGCGCTTACTCAATATACTTATACATATACTTAAATCATCAATTTACCAATACAAACTTTTTTGACATGAGTCATACTACAGGAATTAGAGTTCATTAAAAAACAAATGTAAGTGGATAGTAAACAACTGTCCTTACTACTCCAGGATTTGGATATAGATCTTAAACCTTATGTAAGGATGAACATTTGCCAAGTTGTTAAATAGAATATGTGAAGCCAGAAAAGTACAAAGTTTCCAGAACAATTTCCGTTAAGAAAAAGAAAAGAACAAAATAAAGAAAGCATTATTTTTATCTATTTATTATCTCTATCTAACTAGTTAAACATTTTTATGGAAAATGGATTATCAATGGAGAGGGATAACCGAGATAGGTTTCTCCCTTTTCATCAAGAGTAGGTGCTTTCTATGCGCATTAACTAAATTGTTTATTAACAATTACTGGAGAGGTTGGTTAGATTGTGGTCAGTGATTTGATGGACTTTCCCTGGATCAAAACAGAGCTCAACAGCAAATTACATGCAATCCCCGAACAGAGCATCACAAGTGAATCCGTAAGTTCTTCTACGGGTGACCCATTATGAGCCCCCATTCTTGCAATATTTTGCCGGGTAGAATAGAAATACTTTTTTTTTTTTTACTTTTAGCAGATAATTTCCTAACGGTGGATCCTGTTTAAAATGATTTAATAAAACAAATTAAAGAATATTAAATTCTGCCTTGAATTGCCAATCTACTCGAGTATCTTGGTTTTAATTCGGCCACATAATGGTCGTAAACCACCTAATTAAGGAGCTCCTTAGGCTCAAGTAGCTAGTCTATTGAAATCCAAGTACAACGAGAACATATGGTTGACGACCATACCACTTGGTCAGCTATTACGTTATGGTTTTTATTCGACTCATAATGCAATATTAAACATCAAGGGAGCCCTTTATGGTAAGCTGAGATAAATGTTCCTTAACAATAATGAGGAAAATCGAGGTTGAATATTTAGTGCATGATTAAGCCATGGGGTTAAACACGTATTTATTTTTTATAGACAATTCTTTATCCCTGGAAGGGTAATTTAAGTTAGTGAACAAATAATCTCAAGAAACAACCACTGCCCCAAAGATATGATCAATTCTGAATTGATAATTTAGAAAATATTACTATCATAATTAAAACTGGATATAGATAATTAATATTTTATATATTGTGAAGAAAAGGACATTAAGGAAGAGCGACCCTTGTGGAGGACACAGGAAGGACTGGTGTCAGTTACTCGGAGGGGAGAAGGGCAGAAGAGTGGTGAAGGGTGTAGGAGTTGGCTTACTGTTTACCCTCCGCTCACGTGCCCAATGTCAACACGTTCACCCTTAGGTCGACATCCTTCGTCCTCTCTCTTGTTATCTCAATGGTGTCTGTACACAATGAACTTTGATAGCGCTCACTTACGGCAATAGTCACCTTAAATATTAAAACTCGATTATTAGTCCCCCCTTTATAAGAATTTTATTTATTAACAATTCAACCGTAATATCAATTGCTATCCATTTTATTTTATAGCTATCGATTTTATTTTATTTTATTGTTATTATTTATTTACTTGTTTTTATCTTTTTTATATATGAATGGTATGGTTGATTACGTGCTGCCTAGATACATTGTATTACAGAGTGAGAGATATTATGATTACGTGCTGCCTAGATACATTGTATTACAGAGTGAGAGATATTATGATTTCGATAAAAAAATAATAATTAAGGCTTATCGAGGCCGAAGGTTCGATGTCGATACCATCAATCGTTTTCTACATACATCTTTCCAGTGTGATCCCTCCAAACCCAATTCTACTAAATCAGTTTTAACGCAATCCTCCAGCGTTTATTACCATTTTTAGGGATCCGTTTGTTACTAAGCACTACAATCTATACGCTGCAATGTTATAGTTTTCTCAATTCAGAGTTGCGCAGCCTTCTAAATTCTCCCGGTAATTCATCCTTTTACAGTCTCGATATTTTACGTAATACTTTCTTTTCAAAAACCTTATGGCGCTGTTCTTCATTTAGTGTTTCAATAAAAAATTAAAATAATTTTTTATTTATCCATAGTTAATTAATAATCAGAGCTGTTTAATTATTTCAAATAAACAAAATAAAAGGTATTACAAAGGGTTTTTATTTATTTAAATCCCGATTGAAGCCCTGTCAAATTATTCGAAAACCCGTCTGAAATTAAATATTATTCAATTGTATGTTGACAAATCGTATATATATACAACTATTTTTTTCCGTCAAAAACTGGTATTCGAAATTTATCATGATCACAATACTTCCTCTAGCTACCTATTCCGTACAAGGGCTAGTAAGAATAAAAAAAAAGTCCTAGAGAATCGCTATCGCGACCAAAAGACAGATCGGTAGTGTAAATAAATAACTCTAAGAGAGCATATGGGGAGGGAATAGATAGAAGAGGCAATAGGTATGTAATAATGATGTGAATTAAAAGGGAGCAGAGCTAACGGCCCCTTTGGGAGGGGGTGGCGGCAAATTGCCTTCCATCTCCCCACAACCGCTCCATGATTTACTCCTCCTCTCTTTCAATGTTACTCTTATCATAATTAACTTTTATCTCTCTCCCGGCCTCGTTGTCTTTATGGCTATCTTCTGTTTGTCTTCTGTATTTCCAATGGTGCATTTGTATTGCCGAATCGGTCGGATTGTTCTGGGGTCTGTCCCCTGGTCTATCAGCCGTCTACAATATGCAATATTTGCTAAACCCTTTTAAAAATTTAATCAATGATAACAAATTTATTATTTGTGTCTAAACGGCTTGGCTTTTATTTTTTAAAACCGACACTTTGCTGTCTCTAGTTAGAGTACAAAAAAATGTTGGCCGCATGAACAAACCTCTTTGAATGATAACAGCAGCCTTAGAGTTTATCAGTTTTCGTTCTGTTCTTTTAAAGTTCTTTTAATTGATTGCCAGCTTTGCTGCTACGCATTCTTTATTTTTCAAAAGCGCATTATTTCCCGCTAACCTTGTCTCTATATATAAGCTAGATGTTATTAAGGAGTTGGTTGTTTTTAACAAACCTATACAAGTAGCAAGAACTTATATTAACCTTTTAATTTGGTTTTGAAATTATTTTCTCCATCAATAAATTTTTTTCTATTACTCCAAATTTGATTTATGTAATGAAAAGTTATTTTTATATTAATTATAATGTTTTTTTTCACCAAAACC
>NW_027106407.1:1301606-1306247 GCF_000696795.3 Halyomorpha halys | reverse complement strand
TTATTAACTATAATTAATTATAATAAGTAGGGTATAAAGGCCGGTTCTGGGCCAGTAGGATGATTGTTTTTGGACTTTGGACCCTAGCCTCGACCCTACCTTAACCACTCACGTGACCTTGGACTTTGGACCCTAGCCTGGTTAAACCTAAAATATAAACACTGATATATGACTTAATAATAATTATTAATATAAATATAGTTAATGATTGATAATAAACTAATTAAACATTAATTTCTGTTCAATAGCTATTAGTTTTAAGGATCAACGGAATGAGATAGATATACGGCTACAAGACCTAACTGGTACCCTAGATAACAGAATCCAGAAATTTCAACAGAAACTCCGTACAATAACAGGAGTGATCTGAAATCAGAACCTTAACACACGGAGAAGAACAAACAGTGAATTGCTTGCAGAGACTGGTCAGTCAATATATCATGATATGAAGGCAAGGAAGTTAAGACATCTCAACAGAACAATGAATGCCAGTATAGTTGGCAAGAGACCTCGTGTAATACAGAATTGGATAAATAGAATTGACAAAAATGCGAAAGAGCTCCATGCAACAAACTGGAAGCAGCAGCTCAATATAGGCAGGCGTGAAGAAGGCTGGTTCGGGTGGCCAACGATCTACAAGGTATCGTATGTATATATATAGTAAACCGAAAAAAAATTATTAGTTTTATTCCCATTGGAAAATAGCATTTATTTTTTATTTCAAAATAATACGTCTTTCAAAGGGACATGAATCTTTTATATAATAATGTCTTGGAAATTCAAAAATCCTTACATCTTCAATCATCCTTTTGATTGCTTTGATGAGGTTTCAGACTTATTCTTATGTCCGTCTACAATTCGATTCCTTGTGTAAACACGTCAATTTATTTATAATTTTCATTATACAGGAATATATAACCTCGTCATGCTCTTGGCGGCCTTATATAATGTTGCCGATTCGTCAGTGCACTAAGCTCTGTTTCTATCAGTTCGAACATCACTGTTTTCAGGGTTTCCGGTAAAATGTATATATACTTATGCATCCATATATATAATATATAGATATATCTGAATACCTTTTTTCTTGATTGTTGTAGATATGTATTATTATGGGTCTTGAGGATCAGACGATAATACAGTTGTATATATAGTTATATTTAGGCAACGTTTCGCAACTTTATTGTTTGAAGAATAGTCATACCTACAGTGAAAAAAAAAACTAAAATTATCTGTAGAACAAATAATTTCTTCAACAAATTACTAAAAACTCCATGTACTTAATATAACATTAATTACTATTAAAGCATTACTTACAATTGTCAATTAAATTTTGTTCTACATTGCTTTTGTACAACTAACTCGACCTTTGTGCCAGAACTGAATAGGGTTGAAATGGAAGTAGAGTTTGTTTTGGTTTTTCCAGACGTAACCGTTCTGCCCGGAAAGAACGGTTCTAGCTGCTAGAAAATCAGACTAACTGCTACTTGTCCTTTTAATCGTCCATTTTAATCCCGGTCTTGTATTTCCACAGTCTCTCAAAATTAAATTTACCTAAAATTTAAGGGAAATAGAAACCTAGTGGTGGAGATCTGTTGCTCACGATTTAATTATATATTTTTTTTTTTAATTTTCAAAAGATTAACAAATTTTGGTTTTCAATTTAATTTTTTATTTTTTATTTTGATCCTGAAACTCTTATTAGCGTATTGCTCATTCCTACACAGTCCTATGACTAAGCAGTCCTCATAGCATATACCTATCTATCTAGTTGTATTTAAGTCCGATAACATAATTAAACAAAGAAAAATTAAAGTGACAGAAACCTTCGGAACTGGAGCCCATACTGACGATATAGGTCGTAGGAAGTCAGAAGTAAGTAGAGACATTATATTAAGGGCGTGGTGATTTACTATACACAACTGTACGCCGCGCCCTGAGGAGGCAACTAGGGCCTTGTTCAGTGTACGAGCCCTGAGGCTATGTACCTCTTAGCCTGTCTCTACCATTAACATATTACTTCATCGCCCATAACCGCTCAATAATTCATTTTCAATTAATTCTTTTCACACCTACGGCTCTTATATTCTCAGGGGTCGGTTATAAGATGAAATTGTCTATACTGTTACATGATACATCATGTATGCCATAGGTAAAATTAATCTTCTAACAAGATCATAAATATTCTAACCGGTACACATTTTTATAGTGATTTGATTATGCATTTCATAAATATAACCATATAATTATGTAATTTGTATTAACTTAAATATAGACTCTAAGGAAAGCAATTTTCTTTCACAATTTTAAATGCTAATGTGCCACGTTTTATAAAAAAAAAAACTTCCTTCTAAATTTTTCTCTTTATAATTGCTTCTTTCCTGGATAACATCGATATACGCTATTTATACAACTTTCAAAGTTCACGAATTCAGTTTCTGGGTGTCGATTAAACTGAAGTGTTGAATATCATAACATTAATACCGTCTAAACAAAAAAATATAACATTTTATAATATCCCTGCAACAGTAAATTATTTTATTTAATTATAAGTGGCTAATCCTATACGAAATAATGAAAATAAATGTAAAAATACATCAGTCATTTAATTTGTCTTAAGTTTTTCACTGAAAGAAACAAACACCTTATTTATTTATTTTTTCTATTTTTAGGGTACAGTCCTTGGAAAATAAAGTAAAAATATTCGAGGTATTTATTCTTCCACAGATGATTGTACCATCGTTAAAAAAGTTTACTTAAATATAACTGTTAATTTACCGACGTTTCGCCCAACTTTTTAGAGCTTCATCAGAGTTGTTCAAGTTGATAGCTGCATAGACTTTGAGTTGACGTTGTAAACTATTTTTGTTTTGTTTTTTCCGCTACCCTGACCACCTTCTTCATTATTTGAAATTGCACGGTCAAATATTTATAACAACTGTTAATTAATTAATAATTAATGTATGACCATTAGAAAGTTTTACTCAATAAATGACATTAATATTATAATATATTAGCAAGTATGACAAATAGGAGAAAATTATGTGTCATATATAGGTTTTTTGTTATCAAGTAAATAATTTATAAATAGTTCTTTGAGTGTATATGATATACTAGTGTTGTTATAAGCACATGTTTATGGTTTTGTTGAATTTGTTTTTTAGCAGCCTGAAGATGGGGGAAATCTCCCGAAACGTTGCTGATGATATGAAATAAACTATTATAGTTTAATAAGGAAGAAATTGTGTCATTCACTAAATCCATTTTAATGTTAATTTTAAATTTCTTACGATATTGTATTTTTCACGAAAATAATAGGCCTTTGCTGTACAGATCTTCTTCGAAGGACATTTTAGTTTGTTTCATAAAGCCTAAAACACTCATGTACATATTTTATCAATACATTTGGGTAGTGGTCCTCTATCGGTTCAATGAGGTGAAATCCAGTACATAGGGTTTTGTTTTGGAATAGTGGGGGTGTTAAGGTATCGTTAAAATTTCAATTAAAATATCGTCTTATTTTGTGGTTTCAAAAGTTTAATATCTAAAGCCTCTACAAATTGAGTTGAAAGTTTGTATGTGAATTTAATTGTAGCTACAGCAGTGTCCTTTGGAGGTCTACATTTTATTCTCCCACCCCCTGCAATTATTTTTCCGGTTTCTAACATCTTGTGCACCTCCATAACTCCTCAAAATTGAGTTAGATGATTAATGTGTTTTTATGTGTGAAATGAGTTGGTGGTAGAGAGGTAGCCTTTTGGGGTTTTAACCTTTTCCTCCCATCCCTACCATTACTTTCGCGATTTATAAGTTCTTGCGCGCCTCTAAAGCCCCTCCAAATAGGCTTATATAGTCAATACATTTTTAGGTAGATTCAATATAGAGATATTAATCCTGCCAGTGGAACAGTAAAATACCAGGGATTTCACCGAGATCACCTCCTTACCAGAAATCACAAAATCAACATTAACTAATTCAAACCTACCTAAGGTTAGCAATACTACATCCTATATAAATTGGAAAATCCAAATTAAAACCAGAAGCAGCTATTCTTATATTTAAAACAATTCTCAGGCCACTGCTGATGTATGGCTGTGAAATCTAGGGAGCGGCATCCTTTACGAAAAGGAAAAAACTACTATATTTTCAAAATAAAGTCATAAGAATTGCAGTGGATGCTCCTTGGTTTATAAGAAACGGCCAATTGCATCGGGAATTACAAATAGAGATAATAGAGAATTACATAAAAAAAAGGTTTATGAAGTCCCACTTCCAGTAACCTATAGTTATAGAAGCAGTTTTTTTTTTTGTTTTTTTTACCATTAGAGGGCAATTGTTTGTTTTGTTATTTCTACGAATGTCGTTATCTTTAAAAAATAATTTTACTCTTCCCTTTTATTAAGAAGCATTATTTTTATCTACTTATTTATTCTTATTTTTTCTAATTATATCGTGGTATATAATTAGGGGTAGGTGTCTTTTTTACGATACTATACCCACCCTCCATCATAATCAATTGTAAAAAAAAAACAAAAACTAACGGTTGTATCAACCATGTAAGGCCCACCAGACCGATC
Source organism: Halyomorpha halys (assembly GCF_000696795.3). Taxonomy (NCBI): domain Eukaryota; kingdom Metazoa; phylum Arthropoda; class Insecta; order Hemiptera; family Pentatomidae; genus Halyomorpha; species Halyomorpha halys. The sequence continues at coordinate 1,301,673 of NW_027106407.1, read as the reverse complement.
GGGTATTAAATAAATAAAAATACGATTACATAGAGAAATATTGAGGTTTATATAGTTGACCGTAGAT
>NW_027106407.1:1300155-1301241 GCF_000696795.3 Halyomorpha halys | reverse complement strand
TTATATAAATAAAAATAAAATAGATAAAACTATATGTATATGTGTTTAAATAGAATAATAATAAAAATAAATAAATACAAGTATATAAAATTAAATAAATAGTAGACTAAAAAAGTTGGAAATATACACAATAATGGAATGAAAATACAAATTAGTTGATTACTAACTATGGACAAGACGGTAGTAGATAAATAAATATTTATTTACGGCATAAATAAATATTTTTTGATTTATTTATGTTGTTCCTTTGCTGTCCGCATCCCCCGACCATGTTTTCCAATAGAGAGATATTGATTGTTAGTGCTTTTTTAGCTGCTTCAGTTATCTGCTTCCGTTCAGTTTTTTCTGATTGTTTTCGCTATTTTTAAGCGTTTATTAAACGATTAAATCACTTTTCATCTTTCACAAACATAAATGTGGGGTAAATACGACCTTAGTGACAGAGCTGTGTGTATTTTGTTAAATAAATAGATAATCTAAAAACATCAAATCAATCATATTTTCCTTCCGCTAACCGACTTGATTATAATCAGTAACAAATGTTATGTTTTTCAATTAGTAATTAGGTAATAGACATAATTATCTACTTTGACGGTGAGGATGGGAATTCACTGGCAGATGGATGTTACAAAAAAAGCAGTTAATGAACATGTTGTAACTCAGTCTTTGGAGAACAATCTATTTCGACCTTTTCAAACGAGCAATCGTGGTGGCGTCAAGCAGCCAATAGCTACAAGCCCAATATAGCCTTTGCCCATCAAACTCCCATCGCTATCAAGCAGGCCTAGCATTTGCTGTGATTCATTTCTAATGGATTTATTTCTCTTCTCATACTTTGTTGTTATTTGCTTTTGGTATTATCGAACCTCTGTTGAATTCTAGAAAATCACTGCATTTCAGTGAGCAAGATATATATTTTAAGAACTCTTATTTAAATGGTACGAAAAAAAAAACAATAAAGGTAAGTATGCTTATCGAAATTTAGGTACCAATATTGAATCCATGTAAATTGGAAGAGAGGATATCTAGGAAGTGTGGAAAAAAATTATAAATATTAAAATTTCTAAATATGCTAGGATTTCTAAA
>NW_027106407.1:1297212-1300105 GCF_000696795.3 Halyomorpha halys | reverse complement strand
GATTAAAACATTTTCCATTTTCTGATATATGCTCCGGTATAGTTATAAATACAAAAAAATAACTGAATTATTACAAAATAAATATAAATAGTCTCAACAATTCTTTAAAAATTTATAATTAATTTCTAACGTTTCTATAGACCTAACAACAAAATTAATATAGCAAAATAAAGGACAAAATAGAACTAAAACATCAATCAAAAATGGTATATTAAATTCCATGTTTAAATTTCCCAGCAATATTAAACCAATATATTTAACACAAATAATAGTTGAGAGAGAATGTATCAGTATTGTAATAATAGCAAAAAAAGAGAGCGGCCCAAATAAAACGGCACTTGTGCAGCATGCATCCAAAAATAATCAGAGTTTTGATTTTGACAACAATAATTTTTCACAAAGGAAAAACACTTTTAAAAGTGAAATATTCCAAACTATTTAAATAACAGAAAACATGTAAACAAATATACAAGGAATCTTAAAGGAGAAATTTAATCCAACATAATGCAGAGATTTTAAGTAAAATTAATTCATGAATAATATTGTTGAATTTTAGGTAATTATTTATATTTAATTTTTATAGGATTTTTGATAATGAAAAGAAAATTTATCAAAATATAGTCTGAAATAAAATGATTATTTAACTTACTTGGTTATGAGGTAGATTAAATAATATTGTTATGAATAAGTTAATGATAGTAGAACAACATAATTTGCAAAAAATAAAATTTATATTGAAATGCAAAAGTGATGAATATAGGTAATTTAAATAAACAATAGTGCAAATTTATCGATGAAATATAAGATTAATTTTGGACTGTATTATATTTAACCAAGGCATAATGACCTGCGAAGTTATTAATTAATATGAGGTTGCAAAACTAAAATTAAGTTATACCAATTATAACTAATAATAGTTTTAAAACTATTAATAATAGTACTGCTATAGGATCTGTTACTTTATAGATTGTCCTTGATGATGGCGAAGTTGGCCGAAACGTTAATAAATTTAATATGGATTAATAAAGAAGTGATGCTACAAAGTTATATTTTTTTAATAATAAAATAATACAAGTCTCGAACAAGATTATTAAAATATGGTATATCCATATCTATGGTGAAGAAGTTAAGTTAAAAAGGTAACGAGTTATCAAATTCTTTACGGTAGGTACGGATATATAAAAAAAAAACTGAAGTTACCTTTACATGAAATTATTACATTGTGGCAAACTGCCGCTATGGCCTCTATGAAGTGTGGAATAATTATTAAAATCTACCTGAGACACTTTTTATAGACTGGAGTCGGAAATGAAATTTTAAGGGTGTGTACAAATGAAATTTTAAGGGGAAGTTAGTACCTCCTCTGCAGGTAAGGACAAATTAAATTTTAAGGAACGCCTGAGTTTAAGTCGTAACTTGTGTCTGCCGCTCGGCCCTTATTATTTATTTAAAAGCCCTTACCTCGTCTGCGCCTCGAATCCCCAAGGTCCCAGGAACCAACTTATAGAAAAATAATAAACTTTTTCTCAACAGAAAAAAAAATTAAGAAGAGAGTTTCTACGTTTTGAAAGAATTAGCTGGGGGGAGGAGGGGGGCTGTAAGTTTCAATTAGAATCAAATTTTTTAGTATTTATAAAAAAAACATGTAAAACAATGGATTTAAATTTTTTTTTATTTATTGCTATTTACAACAGTACATTATAATACATTTAGTAAATTTGATCTTAGCTAAAATGGAGTGTTACAGGCGTGTAGAGAAACTACCCATTGGTAGCACGCTAATGACGTTTTACATTAGTAGGTCTCGTGGCCATCTTCTTTTCAGACGCCTCTAGTGGGTTTGGGTAGTTAATTTATAAAATTAAAATAAAAAATTCTCTTTTACCTTTCATAGACTGCAAGACGATAAACGTCTCGATATCCCAGCAAAGTTAATAAGGCCCATTATACTCAGTATAAATATGAAGACAATTTTTAGACACAATGATATTTTCTATAATTAATTAATGAATTCATATTGAGGATTAATTGGTAGCAATAGCCCATATAAGGTAACTATCACTAATTATTGATATCAATTAAAATACATAATCAGATAATATTAATATTAAATACAGGATTGGTATATAAATAATTACTTAAAAAAATAAAATAAATAAATCTGTACCGCTACAATCCAATAAGGGTCAGAGGTGTAGTACGTTGTAAAGAAGTCTAAACTTGTTACTAGACATACGGTTGTGCAAGGAGGTGATTTGGTCAGAATCGTATGCGACCGCCAAATTTTTATCTAATGAAGGTAACCACTTCATGATGCTGGATGGACCCCAGAGTTCTTCCGAACCCAATGGACTAACTCGTAGCTGAAATAATTATACAATAATTAAAATAATTATCTGCCACAGCCGAATTTGAACTCAGGTCCATGGAGTCAGTAGCAGAGTACCTTACCACAGAGCTACCAATACCCCTCTATAATTAGTTATTAGTATCAATTATAAACTACATATATAATTAATTATGTTTTTAAAAATCACACTTGTATTACTACAACCCATGTAGGTATTAGGTTTAATACTAGGGCAGTAAGCACTGTTTCTGGACTAACGATAGTAAAAGGAGATGTTTTACATGGTCGGAATCATACTCAACCTCCAGGTTTTCCCCCCAATTAGGAGTTCCTACTTTATGGAGATTGGGAGTGCTCCAATAGTGTCTCTCGAAACTACAGGGATAATTTAACAGATTAAATTAAAACTGCATCATCTCTCTAATATATATACCGCAGAACTAAGTGCCATAGCATCCGCCCTTTACTTTTGTATGACAAATATACCAAATGGCAATATAGTAATAATATCGGACTCCATTAGCGCTCTTCAAGGACTATATA
>NW_027106407.1:1287706-1296877 GCF_000696795.3 Halyomorpha halys | reverse complement strand
CAGTACAAGTACAAGTTCTATTCTAATAGTGACAGTAATAGTGATAATGACAAATGCCGCAGCGTCAAATATCGCGTAAGTATTTACTGCCATACTATCGGGATTTGCTTGATAGTTGGTAGTGTTATTTTCTCTTTTGGGACTATGTGGGCTGACCAACAGCTTTGTCAGCATGCCCAATCTAGAACTCAAAATCTCAGACACTTCCAGTTTGTAACATTTTAACGTATTGATTTATCAATAGGCACTTTTTTTTTTCTCGAAAATTACCTGACGCAGCCAATAAATAACCGCGAACTTACCGACGGAACCGGTGGATGACAGATTAGGGCAATCTGAAAGCGGTGGCTATCTGGAAGTGAGAGCCATTACAGCTGTATGACACACTGGCAGAGCACACATCTAAGTGCCAGGGCCAAATCACGCCCCCGGGAGCCGAACATTACTCCCGCAGACAGTATATCTCCCAAATGGCCTGAGGACCGTCATTAGCCCGCTCGCTAAATCGGGAAATACTGCTGGTCTCTGGAAAACTCTCCCCCGCCAATGGCCTGGAAAAGTTCACATTTTCATAACATTTCACAATCGAATCATTTTCACTTTTTTATAGCGACGATTATATTTTTTCTCTCTCTTAATTGAATGTAAACGGATCTTGAAAACATGGGTTTAATTAATTATCTAATAACTAACTGAATGCACCTAGGCCATATAAAAAGAAGGTAGAAAAAGGAATATTGCTCAGACATTGAGGAAAAAATATTTTCGTGATATTCCTGTTTATTAGTTTTTGATATTATTGATTTAAATTATTCGTGATAAAAACGTTTAGTCCAGAACTAAAAAAAAACAATTGAAAGAAGAAGAAAAAAAAAAAAAATCGTCGCAGCTTTTGAAATAATTCAACATTGATTTGTTTAGATCACATTCCTCTTTGGTAAGGATTCCACGGCAACTTCCAGTAGGCGTCAGGAGTTGCAAAATATGTCCCCACTTGTTAATAGATCCTCCATTTTTTATAATTTGGCATGATGTCTATTCAAGTAAGATGTCTTTTCATGAATTTAAAATTGAAAGTAGAACCCAGCGACCAGAACCATGCTCGAATTTCATTTTATTTAAGATAAATAAAATATTATTCCAGTTAAATAGATGAAGAAAAACAATATTCAGGTTGTTATACAGTCATGCTCTTAACAATAACTATCTACTTGATTAAGTCATGCTAATATAATAAAATCAATGATATTTATAAAATTGTCAACGTTGGTTTGTGCCTTATGCTAGAGCGGATCTAAACCCCTTCCAAACGCTTGCGCGTATAAGAACTTGGCAAATGTATACACTCATAAAAATCGCTTTCTACATCGTTTAAAAAGTGCGTCTACACATTTCCTAAACTATAGTTCAATAAAGTTCCCTTATGAGTAAGCGTTCGGAATTGGTATTTGGATTCGCATTATTATCGGTTTTGGAACAACAAATCAAAGGGGGCCGATATCATATTCTTATACCTTAAATGCATGAATATTTCGGTTTGCTTAATAAAGGAGTAAAGTTATTGTTAAAAACAGGACTGTACAACATACACCTGAATATTGTATATTTTTCATTGGTCGCGGTGTACACTTTTTTAAACCTTAAATTCCTGAGAAAAAAAATCATGTTGAATTAAAATAGTGAAAAAAGGCTGAAGAATTATTTTGCAAGTGGGGATATTAATTATATTTATCATCTCCTGATGGCTACTAGAAGTTGAAGTGGAATCATTTCTAGAGAGGGAAGCCAAGAAGTATTTTGCTGTGAAATAATTATTAACTGATCCAAATTAATTGAATCCACACTGTTCTGACCTCATGTTCTATATCAGCTACACTTAATCTGCAGCCCACCGGTCTTTTGTAATAGGCAAATCTGATGTTACTTTATTTTAAATAACTTTGAATTTCCCGCTCATGAGAAAAATTGAAAGCGCGCTGAGTAAATAGGTCCTACACAATACTAACGCGCCGTGGTGTGTAGTGCTATTATTAATACGGTAATTTGCCGTGGTGTATGGAAATTTATTCATTTATATTTTAATTAACATCAGACATCTAATTTTATTACGGCAACACGTCATTTTAATATTTTCGGAAATCAAGTGTTTGGACTAGCGATGTGTTGGATTGGGAATTTTTAGTTCCGTATCGAGCGAGGGAGACCGATTTTGTACTATTACATTTGGTACATATGTATAAAAGAATATTAGGTAGTAAATTTGAATAAGTTAAATTTTAACAATTAATAAACTGTAATATTCAAATTATTTTACCAGGTCATTAAATGGAGTTCGTATTAAATCAGGTCAATAAATGGACCATTTTTCATTACAGTAATAAGTTTATTAATTTAGAATTTTTATCAACACCTAAATAATTAATTAGAATTAAACAACTGCTTGTGACTACGGACACTGCAACCTGTTTGAAACGTATGGAAATGACAAAAAATGTTAAAATATATTTGATAAATCCGTTCATAGTGTTTAATAAAAGTAAGTGAATACCTTACAAATCATTACCTAATTTTTATTTTTTGGCTTGCGACACCATGACTAACAAATATTTGTTGCCCCTATGAATGAAAGGTTGTTGAATACCACTGTTCTACAGCCGTCGCCCTAAAAAGGGCTCGGCTATCACCGCAATGACCATAATTTTTTTTGTTTATTTTAACATGTTATTTTACTTATTATAGTACTCAAGGAAACATTTTAAACCTGAATTGGGACTTATATGAGCCTAGGAGCATCTCTGGTTAGAAGAAACTGTAACGGTAAAGACTGAGAACAAAAAGGAGTGATTATTTGTTCCGTTTTCATTTGATGCTGGGGGAGAGAGGAGCTACCAGAGGACCCAATCAAACTGCCATGTTTAGCACCCTCCTCGTCGTCGCCATGGCAACATCCCTCCCTCCCCGCAAACTTTAACATAATTTACACCCTCCTGTCCCTCCCGCCGCAGCGCCAGCGGATCTCTCGCTTTAATTAAAGCGCCTCCTCATTATTGAACCACTTTGTTCTTATAATTTAACAGATTGTTTTAATTCCATTATGAGATAGATTCACCTCTTCCTTACAAGTTAGCGAGTCCAAAACTTACTCGGAGAAGATAAAAACTTGTGCATTAGGTAAAATAAAATTAGCGGAGCTCCTGAGAAAGTTTCTTATGTCCCTAAATGGCCTCTCTTCTATTTCCAGGCCGTGAAATTAAATGCTGAGTGCCTTGTACACATTCCCACTTTGATGATTAGGCAATCTTTATACGGCTCCACTAAACAGCTACATTTTTTTATTATTACCTATTTACACATCAAGTGGGTAAAAATTCTAATACATACAATTAAAAACATGAATCTCAACAACAATTCGACAATTTTTTAATCAAATCTTCACGTATATTTTAAGTCTCGGTTAGCTCTATAAAAGGCTCCATAACTTTTTTATCGACATTTAATAATATTTTCCAAACTTGTCTGTTCTCCTAATGTCACCTAATGAACCGCTGCAAAAATTTAATAACATATCCTTTTATTTTTAATAATCAACTACTATATCATAAGTAAGTATTCACACAATGATACTGGGAGATTATGATTACTTATGATGTTTTTGAATTGGAGGTGCATGCTGTTGCAAAAAACCCGTCAACACCGTCACAATCTACCGCTATGGCTGTCAGGTACTAACTTTCATGGAGTAACTGTCACACTCTATATATAGATCTACGGCGTGCCCGAAAGGATTTCTTCCATCAGTGGGAGAGAATTTGACAATACAAAAATCAGAGAGGAAATGGGAATATTGGAAGTAGTATGGCATCTTAACACCCCTCAACATCCAGCAAGCCGCGGAGGGATAGAGTGACTCCATACCACTCTAAATGACCACCTACGAGTGTACCAACAAGAAATGGAATTGGAACCTGATGGCACGATGGAACGAGCAGTCGCAGCATACAACCACTCCATACACACAGTCACGGGGTTTGCTCAATTCAAAATTATTTTTGGGATGTGGGGGAGTCGACGAGACTACCGTGGTGCTTTGCCGGGAGAGGATGAAATGGCAGATAATGTGATGGCCTTGCAAAATTTTTGGGTCAATTTCAGGAATAGGATTTGCAGGGAGAAAAGTAGAAGAGTATAACACCATTTATTGTTGTGACAGCGCTGTCATACTCGGTCTAGTGTTATATTTGGCAGTATTTGCAGTGGTAGTAAAGCTACTGCCGCGTGAACAGCCACTGTATACGCCTAGCTAGTGAATTATTTATTTTGTTAAATCCATAAATATTATTGTTTTTAACTTTTATTTTTTTTTAACTTAACTTTTATCTTTTATCAAGAATTATTATTTTAATCTATTTATTTTATCTTTTTTTTATTTATAACCTTGTATATAGTTAGGGGTGGTCTTTTGAATGAGACTATAATCAATTGTTAAAAAAACAATTAACTTCTTACATTAACCATGTAAAGCCCACCAGCCCTATCTGGTATTAAATAAATAAAAACATGTATTATGGTATTCTCAGGATAGCTGTGATACCATGGCGAATGAATAGGATCAGTTACCTTGTCATAGTGGAATATGAAAGAATCGCAAAAAATCAGTGCTTAGCTGACGGGTAATTATAGATTGAAGGATTCTGTTAAGTCTGATTAAGATTTAGAGATGTGACATATTTAGACAAATTTTGTTCGTGACTTCGGCATTGAGGCTCTAGGTTCGTCAGGATTTGTAATAATATTATTTAGTGCATTAGTATTTCTAATCTAATATTCTTGATAAATCTACTATGAATGGAAGAATGAAGAAGAATAATGACGATAAAGTTATTGATAGGAACAACAGCTGAAATAGCCTCCGTTTATTTGCTTATATTGACAACGTAATCGAACCCGAACACCTTTGGAGCCACAATCGACCGAAGCCGAACTGCCATTTAAAGAGTATCGGCTAAAGAGACTAAAAGAGCGACTGATTGAGACAAATAGAGAGAGAGAGATGTAGTGAGGCGGTGTGCATTACCGCCTTGATGAAGACATCATCAGCCTTCTTATTGCTTCTTCCCACACCTCCGCGCGCCTTTCTCTCTCCGATCGTCCATCACTCTATGTCACTCCGCTACGTCATTAACATTTTACAATTAATTATAACATTATGGCCTTTGTCTTTTTACGAATTTCTCTCGTGTCACGGGTCAAGGTTCGGGTTCATGAACTAAATAATTAACTCGCGGTTCCGTACCCACCTTGACTCATGGTATTTAAAATATTGAGACTGGAGCGTAGATAAAGTTAGTATAGCGTGAAACAGGTTTTCGAATCTATCATGCGATTTCACAACCTTCCGTCTCATAGGAAATGAAAAATTCTTATCCCACGGACGTATAATAGGAGACTAATCCATTATACCTAATAACAAGTAATTAATTAAAACTAGATCACTCAAATATTAGAAACTAGTAATTAATAAAAAATAGATTAATCATTTGTTGAGATAAGTAATGGGTTTGAATGAATTAACTGATATACTCTACGTCAACAAACCCTTATAAAGCTTATGATATTAACATAAATAAATAATTTTAAAAATCAATAAAAACTTTTATTTGATTTTCTGATATCAAAAAAATATATTTCTATTTTTTTAAAAATTGGTTTTATAAGAGTAAAAAATGAAGGCTGATTGAACTTTATTGAATGAATAACTTTAATTAATGAAATGTCGCTAAGCATAGAACAACTGTAATTTTTAGCGGCGGAGAAACAAATAAAAAGGTAAGACTAGAAAGCCTTCAAGAAGTATTTCAAGGCATTGATGGAACGATAAATTAAAATCGTTCTTAATAAAAACCGCGAAAACTCCGAAACCAAATTCTAGTAATAACACAATTGGAAAATTCTAATCACAAAGCCATGGGTATCAAAACTAGCTACAAAAAACTCACCACTTTAGCCGCTGACCGAAAATTACAATACCACTACTTATGAGTAGAACAAAATATAGCACATCACACATCAACAGTCCATAAAGATACATTATCAGAGACAGCACTTCATTCGAAGACTTCCATACTCTATATCAGAGGTTCCCTACTGGTGGTCCGCTTCCTTGGTGTAAGCCAAGAGAAGGTTTCGGCAGGACATATAAGAGGAATTATTGTTGAAATTGCTTTATTTTTTTACCAGAAAACTGATGTTTTAGTGTTAGCTAAAAGATTTTATCAAGTAAATACATTATTGATGTACCTCAGAATGAACTTTTAAGCAACCTAATTATTAAATATGTTTCAAGTCCGACCCCCATTCGTCTCAAGTCCGGAAAGGGGGTGGTTGCGGATGGTTCAATTTATGGTTTAGAGGGCAGCAAACCTCTATGTGTTGGGAACCACTACTCTCTCTCTATTTATATATATAAGAATGTATTTGGATCCCTTGGAGCGCTATGCAACCACAGGTTTGATGAGTCTTTTCGGACTGTTGATGAGATATGTGCTACAATTTGTTCTCCAGCTGTTCACATGCTAGTTTAGAGACTCAAGACTTTCTGTTGTAAACTTCCAATAGAAAAGCTTCAGGAGCTAATATAGCAAATCACATGATGATATCCAATATGGTAAACATATTGGAATTATGGTGTTAGACAAATGAACGCAATAAATAGCTTTTAATGAAACTATAAACCATTTTATTCAAAATTGTGACTGGTCACATTCTTGCCCCGAGTCGTTCAATTATATTCTTTTTTAAAATAGTTCGTTTATTGAAAATTTCATTCAGGTACATTATTGATTTTAATAATGTGGATTGTAGCCGTATTGAAATAATCTTGTTTTACAGATCAGTTGAATTAAGTAATAATAATAAAGGCCTAACGAACCCGAATGTTTGATGGCGATACCACTTCGTTCTCCACATAAATTCCTCAAGTGACGCCATTCAAATCCCAATGCTACTAAATCAGTTTTAACACAATCCTCCCATTTACGCTTCGGCCTACCACTCGGACGCTTAACCGTCGGTTCAATGTTTATTAACATTTTAGGGATCCGCTTGTTACTAAGCCCTACATCTTATAAGCCGCAATGCTATAACAAGAATTATTTATATATATACTGGTTCCAGTTCACTTAATTCAGCGTTGTGTACCCTTTTAAATTCTCCGATTACTTCATCCTTTTTCGGTCAGAAGATTTTAGGTAAATTTTATTTAATTTATTTCAGAATTTAATTAACTATTATATTAGCAATAGCTCAATTCCTAGAACAGATGCATTCCCCATGATTTCTACATTATAATATTTTAATTAAGATAAGCCATAATGTCTCAAAATTTAAAAATATTTCTACTTGTCCAGAATAATTGATAACACAATTAAACATAAATTGCTAAAATGTTTCAAATTAAATCAATTTTAATTCTGAAAATCAAGATAGTACAGAACTGAGATGCCGTTAACGGTTTTTAATGTAGATAATTTCCGATATGAAGTATTTCTTGTTTAGCTGACTCCCGTTAGAGGAAAACTGTCGATAATATAAACCTGTTTGAATAAATAAAATCAATTTGATTCATATTTATTCATTAGTCTAATAACTAATAATTTCATCTGGATTATCTCTCTAGGAAGTCTGGTGAGTGAATTCTTTTAAAATTTTTTGAGGTTACTCTCCCATATAAAATCAAGAGGATTTTATAGTTCATGAATATGGGACAGTGGTCCCGAAACGTTGTACAATATCATGAATAAATAATAAATAATTCATTCAAAAATGGAAGTGATTAACCTCAAACAATTTTAAAAGAAGTAATAATTTAAATTATTAACTACTATTTAATAATTTAAATAAAAATTAACAACGGGAAACTTAATTCCAGGAAATTGTTATATTTTGCATCGTTATTAACATAATTAAAACTTAAAAAGAAGATTTAGAAAATAAAATATATATGTCAATATTATCAATATAACTAGCAGAAATATTCTAAAAGTAATACACTAATTAATAAGATTAATTACACTTTCAACATCGGCCCTGTGGCGCAACGGATAACGCGTCTGACTACGGATCAGAAGATTCCAGGTTCGAATCCTGGCAGGGTCGTAATCTTTTTTTTTACTTAATCAACTAGGTTAATTAATATTCATCACCAGCTATTCAAAACATATATTATGTCATTTAAATTAATAAATGTTAAATATCTATTCTTAAATCAAGTGTGCTATTTAATTTTGGCTAAAACATAAAATGACCATCCATCTATACAAAGTTAATTATTAAATTTTAAATATTTATATTTAAATTTATAAATTATTATACTTAAATTTCCAGTGAACAGTAATAATGTTTTATTATTATTCTCTACAAATTATTTATTACTAGAATTTGTATCACATTATGTATAAAGAATTTTACGATTATTTAAACAATTCTGAAATTAGTGTTGTATTATAAAAAAAATAAATAAAAATATTAAGCACATTAGTTATAAATAATTTAATTTTATATTGTGTTAAAAATAGACAAACGCTAGTATAACAGTGAAAATAAAAGAACTTTATATGATATATTTTATCCCAACTCTTTTTTCATCTTTCTGTTTTATTGCAAATAATAATTTCTTTCTTCTTTAAATGAATTTCTTTCCTTAATATATTTTCCAGGAGATTGCTTAAAGTAAGTTTCTTTTCCTCGGGGTTTTAAGAGCTACTAGCAAATAATCTAAATGTGATTTAATTAATGTTATGTCAGACACAATTTATGAACTCGCCGAAAGGGCTTCTCGCCATAATATAAATTGCTGTAATATAAAATTAGTAATTCATTACAACCTGGAAGCTGACGATTAATTAGGTTCTTGTACATAAAAAGTGATGAGAAGCATTCATTATCTTGTTTATTACTACAAATTAATTAGCTTACGTCAACAAATAAATTAAGGATTTTTAGTGCCATTCTGGTCAAACCCTGGGTAAAATTAATATGTCAAGGAGCGTAGACGATTATCTCAGTTCATTTAAATATTTTGTCATCAAACATTGAACTGAATAAGATAAAATATATAGAGGTAATATTTCAAGAACTTTTGTTTTTATATATTTATATCAATGCATATATACT
>NW_027106407.1:1285974-1287586 GCF_000696795.3 Halyomorpha halys | reverse complement strand
CCAATTTAAATTACCCGATTCGATGGATGGTTTTATTGTTTTGTCAAACCCGTGATTTTTGAGCTCTTAACCTAGCTTTTTATAACAATTTTTTATTTGTTTTTATGAACTAAAATAAAATTATAACTCATAATTCAGTTGTTAAAAAAAAAAATTATTTTAACCTTTTAACTATTATAAATATCTTAATTACTATTTGAGTTTTTTTTTAATCTTCTTTTTATATATTACACACGGGCAATCAACAAACTTCCAATAAAAAAAAAAATTATGTATTAGAAATTTAAGGACATAATGTTGATATTACTCAACTCCATTATCAATAAGAGGAATGGAAGCCAGAGTGTCCCGAATTTAAAAACTTTAAAAACGAATTTATAAACACGACATGAACAATTCAAGTGAGCAAGTAACAAAGCGAAAACAAGAAACGGGAGGCATTTCATTATTTAAGAAATTATCCCGAAGAGCGCGGTAGATCCAAACTTGGACCGGGAAGTTTGGATTGAATACATCTTGAGGCTGGGACAAAGTTAGCCCCCGGGCTAAATAATTAAAGTTGAACTTGGAGGAGCCACTGTTTATTCTATTACTTTCCATTATGGAGTGGGCTAAGTTGGCCCAAACGGCCGCCCTGGGAGCCATCTTCATAATTAGAGAATAAATCCAGTTAGAGCCGAACTGGTATTATATACCCTCATTACCCGCTCCTCTAACAAACTGCCCGCACTTCCAACTTAACGCGGTCCCCTCTCCTCTATAGCGTTCCGGCCGGCCGGGTCAATTTTTGGGAGGTCCCCATTAAAATTAACTGCTATCATCTGCATTAAGATCAACCGAGGGTTTTAAATAAATAAATCTGTGACTCCACATCCTCTTCTTTGATTTCATGGATAATATGTTCGATTTCGAAATAATAGTCGTAGAAAATACAGTAATTTGAGATTTGGATGTTTCGATAAATACCGTATAAATAAAAAATATACATTACACAGTGGTTTGTCATATGTATTAATTATTTTTTATAACAGTAAACCAAAAATATTGAAGAGGTGTTAACAGTTGACCGTAGAAATATATGAGGAGATGGTACCAAGACCTGGTCTATGTGGTGGGGTGGTCAGCAAATATACACAAATAAAAAAAATCCTATTTATTTGTGCCGACGTTTCGATCTGAATTTCTGACCTTCATGAAAACGAGGTAAAAACATTGATTCGGAGAAACATTAAAAATAATAATAAACAAACTTGGAAATATATATAAAAATTAAATAAAGTAGATATTAGTTTATACTGATAGATAAAATATATTGTAGAGGTAAGAATTATTCAAAATAAATAATAAAAAAAATTAAATTAAAAACAGTGTTCAAATAACTAAAGAAATAAACATAATGGAAGGTGCAGAAGATAATGTAAATGATGAATTTATCGAATCAATATAATGAAATATAAAAGTAATGTCTAAAAATAATAAAAAGCAATTTAAATCAATATAATGAGATGTATGAAAGAAAACGATATATATGGTACAAAGGCCAAGAAAGAAAACGGAATATATGTTACAATGGATAATAGATATACAGTAATATTAATAATAATCTTATCTT
>NW_027106407.1:1283517-1284471 GCF_000696795.3 Halyomorpha halys | reverse complement strand
AATCACAAGAGCGCTTATTCATCCCTGTTTCCTCAGTCTGCTGGTGTACCTCAGGGTAGTATCCTTGGTCCTATCCTTTATACAGTTTTTACAGCTGACATTCCAACCCATCCTAACACTATTCTCACCACGTATACCGATGACACATGCCTATTGTCAGTAAATAATGATCCTTCCATTGTATCTCAATCCCACATCACCACCCTTGAAGAATGGTGCCAAAACTGGAGGATTAAAATAAATTCCAATAAATCCCACCAAATCACATTTACCCTTCGTCGTAAACCTTCGTCTTGCCCCACAGTATCTTTTAATAATACCCCACTTATTCTTTATGAACAGATCCGTTATTTAGGATTAAATCTGGACAAACAACTGAGATGGAATCCTCATACAAGACTTAAAAGACAGGAAACTGCTCGTTGATTCCGACTATTAAATGTTGTAATGTGACTATCCCACAGTATACTTCAATAATGTTGCCCTTACACCTGTTGAACAGATCCGCTACCTTGGACTACATCTGGACAAACGACTAACCTGGAATCCACACACAAGACTGAAAAGACAGGAAACTGCACGTCGATTTCGACTATTACAGTACTTACTAGACAAACGGTCCAAACTTCCAATCCTTTACAAAAGACTGATCTACATGACTATTATAAGGCCTATCTGGAATACGGAATTGAGCTATGGGGCTCCAATAAACCATCTAATTCCTCTCGAATCCAATCTTTACAGTCCAAAATCCTTCGTAAAATTCTTAATGGTCTTTACTTTGTCACAATCAATCAAATCATCCATCAGGACCTCAATGTCCCCTATGTTGCCGATTTTACCAGAACCAGATACCAATCCTTCCATGATAAACTTCCCAACCACCCAAACCGACTCGTTTCTAACCTGGCTTCTCCTTCACTACCTAACAATCCTCCTAGGCGTCTGAAAAGA
>NW_027106407.1:1280738-1282152 GCF_000696795.3 Halyomorpha halys | reverse complement strand
AAAAGCTGTTTTATTTCATTCTAACTAATTACACATTGTTGTACAATAAAATTGTAAAAAGTGGGCACTTGTTAATCGCAGTTCAAAGAATATTTTTCTTTGAATATATCTGAATCCTGTTATATTTCACATAATATATTACATGAACTATTAACTTAGCCTAAGCAGTAGAAATAAGTAGCGCAACCTAACAACTGCTTATGCAGTAACAACATTGATGTATAACTTAGCCTGAGGGATTTCTTGGCTATAAAATTAACTCAATTATTTTCAACACTTGGTTATCTTGTTATACCCTGATTAATTGGATGCAGGGATCAGAGGAGGCACGGGTGATAATGCATTCAGAAATAAATATTGACTCTTATTTCTCCTAACTCCCACGGTACGGTAGATTAATGCTGTTCGATATTTTACTGTTCTTTCTGCCCTTAGCCTATACCAACACACGCAATTTTGGTTTTCACAAGGTTGAAACTGCGATATATTAGCACTTATTACGGTGCAGTAATTTATACATAACATATTCCGTTATGTGTAGATAAAAGATTGGGCTAGGGGAACGTATGAGTTTCCCTCTTAATAGATCTCCAATCTTTCCCTGAGGAGAATACGACTGTACCAAGACCTCGAAGAGCACCATCAATCATGATCAATGCCCAGTGTCGCAGTTTGTTAATCCCATACCCGGGACGAATTAATACAGCGGGCTTGCTTCCACTAAAAGTACATTTTTTGAATTCAGCGTGAATCAAATTTAGAGTCCTATAACTATTTTGTATTACTAGATATTATATATACCTGGTCCAGTACACATTGGATATTATAATATATATTGAATATCAAAATCGTTTTTAAACAATTGGGGGGGGGGCATGGTATTAAGATGTTAGGACAACTACTGAACGTACTGTTGTTTAAAACTTTACAAAGAATGTCACGACTTCTAAAACTAAACACCTCGATTTTGAACACTAACATGTCAAAAAACTTATTAGTTGAGCCCAGACCAAGGACTAAACAATAATGTTTCGAAAGATACTTGAAACATGAAACTCCACAAACTATGTAACATAATCACTGACGAGCTTAATGGCAGCAGCACTTCTGTTTGTTTTGTCTCATTCCCACAACAATATAATAATAATTACAAATTTGTTAAGTTTGTTACAAGGTTTAGACTGTATCCGGAACACCCGAAAATTTTCTGCACCCATTTTTATATAAACACTTTAAATAGCTGGGTATGTCAGTTTATATGGGTTTCAAGTCTGGTATGAATCGCAGAGAAAGAACTGACCAATCAAGCTACAGGAGAAGCACTCGCGCTTCCAGAACGAAGTAAAGCAATTTTAACACCATCAGAAATGAATAACCTTCCCGAAAAGGAAATAAAGAATAGATGACAATCTTT
>NW_027106407.1:1272794-1280148 GCF_000696795.3 Halyomorpha halys | reverse complement strand
AACTTAAATTTCAAAAAGATAATTAAACATTGAACAAAAGACCTCTCCAATTGGAGGTGAGGAAGATTGCCAGATAAAAAAGCAGTTAAGAGGAATTGATATTCCGCCAAACCAATTTTCTGCAGCCACTTTGGGTAGTCGTAGGAGTCAGCCGTAATTCGATTTGGGTCTTATCTAAACCCCTTATCCTCTTTCCCTACTCTCCACCGTCCCTGTTTACAATGCACTAGGAGAGAAATACCTTTAGCCTCGTTATCTTTCACAGGAAAACTCTTACGCTACCGTTTTTGGGATTATTGGGACTTATGTAGTCAAATATGCTGATAAAATCTGCTGCATAAAATAGTGGAGTGTAATACATTTCTTGGATCAGAATTTTGGAAAAATATTTACACTGTTAGATAGGTGGATTGTGGATTAAGGCAGAAATTCAGCTGAAGTTAAGGAAAGCGAAGTTTAATAAAAGAAGTTAACGGCCAACTTCCTCATCAATCAAAAGTTAAAAATAATTGAATTAATTTTATTGCCTCAGGCTGTCATACATATCTAGGCTTATAACTGGTAATAATGATAGAACAGAAAAATGTGGTGCGGTTAGTGCATCACAAACTTTTACTTACTGGCGTACTTTGATTTGAAATTAATCCTCGCTAGTTTCAGAACAGAAACTACAGCAGAAAAAGAAAACTATAGCATTTTACAAAAATTTACAATTTACAAATTGATATAGAATCAATGTTAAAAATACTTAAAGTGCTTTTAAGGAGTTATTTTGCTAACTGAAAGGTTCATATATTTTTATCTTATTTATTAAAAAAATCACATCCAATATGGTCCGATCAGATGATAAATCTATAGGTCGGTGCCAAAATAATACATAAAAATGATTAATATAAGTGAAATGTAAATATTACAGTTTAGACTATTAGGGGTGTTGTGGAGGCTATACAATTTTTAAGCTAGATAAGTCCAATATGAATTGATATCAAGAGATACAACAAATAATTTAATTAACTACTAAAATGAAAATAAAGTAAAAAAAAATAATAAAACAAACTGAAAGGATTTTGAAGCGATTTATAAAGCTGCAAATTTATAATTAGTGAATTAATATAATGAGAATAAAATTAGATAGATACAGAATATGATAATAATAAGGATCTAATAATATCTATAACTGAGCACAGACAAATATTGCTAATTCTTATTTTAATGTAATAAATAAACTACGTGGAGAGAAAAATACGGAAAAAAATCAATTATTGCTAACCATAGAAGTAAGGAAATACCCAGTTAAATATTTCTTTTTTTATATAGGGAGATGGTCAGGGTTGCGGTCAAAAGAGAAATAAAAATAGTTGTAACAACCCTGTTATAGTTGTAAAATAGTTGTAGTAGCAACCCTGACCATCTCCCTATATATCAATTTTTACGGTCAACTATACATACATATATTTCTTTTTTTAGTTGTTTTTTTTTGTGGTTGATTTATTAATTAGTTCTTCTGGTAAGCTATTCAACAGATATGGTACCATATTGTTACGTAGAGTTCGTTTATAGGGTAGTTCGATAAAATAATTTTTTTTTTTAACATTTTTTTATTGATACGGTGTTATTAAATGTAATGATGACAAAACACGTAATCAGGCTGCTAAGAAGGAAAAACCCTTGCGCCTGGGGCCATCAATTAAAACTCATTAAATCAGGGCTTTAATTCATGCGTGTTTCGTAGTTCTCAATTATTTTTTTGCATTCCATTGCTAAATATTATTTTTTGTAAAATATTTGGCTTCCCAACGATATATAATATGTCTATATCACTTTTCTTATATTCGGAAAATTTCGAACTGAAAAAAAAAATTTGTCCTCTTATATCCTTAAGTTAATTAACAAATTCTTTGGTAGAGTATATTTATTCATTTTAATGTTAATAGTTCTAATGTAAGATGAGTATTTTCTTTCAAATACACAATATTAATGGTATTTTACAGAAAGATTTTAAAATAATTACCATTTAAGAACTGTCAAGCTATATGCTTGTAAAGAAAACCTTAACCAACATTGATATATCGAGTTTAATCAAAATTGTTAGGAATGCTGTTTTTTAAGAAAATCGAAAAAATGTGAAAAATTGAATCTATAAAACTGCACTTTAGGTAAGTCGATTTTAACGAAAAAGTCACAGTCAAATCCTAGGCGTGCACCAGCCCTAAATTTGTAATTTCAGTTTCGTACAGTTTTTCGTTTTTTCGAAAGACAATTCACACTCACTCCATTATACTCCATTCGAAAACTGGAATTTAATTTATATAGGTAAGCGAAAGTAAAAAAAAAAAAAAAAGATTTACTTGAATTTTAACAAAATTAATTAAACAGTTTACCAATAACCTGACAACAACAACAGTAAATCGAACAAGTAGAATTAATTAAACACCCCCAATAATTAAATATAATTTTAAGTGGTGAGTAATTATTTGAAGTACATGTAACATATGTGCCAATCCACCGTTATTCTTGTTTTATCTATTCATTGTATCATATTATATCCTGACTTATATTTCTATACATTGGTAATAGAGATCAGAGAGCACATTCACACCATATTTACAGAGATATATAAATTGAATACTGAGCAAATGGAAATGGGTAGGACATCTCCTTCGATGCGAAGATGACAGATGGTCAAAAATTGCCACAGAATGGACTCTATACGACCTTCAAAGAAGAAGAGGACATCAAAAGTAAAGATGGATGTGTTCAAGAGGATAGCAGGAACCCTCTGGTGGAGAGCTGCTAGGGAAAGGGTTGTCTGGAAGAAGAAATGGAAAGAACTCGCCTCCCAATAGGGCTGGTCACCCCGGGAAGTGCTGACTATTACTCCCGAAAGGGAAGGCCTATGCCGGAAAGGATACAGAAATATGGAAAGAAAATTGATATAAGTTAATGTTTTGTCAATTATTACATATATATATTCTATCTTCTTTAAATTTGAATATTTATATTGTATTTGGTATAATTTAAATTTTTATAAAATTTATATAAATAAAAAGCTATTTCATTTCATAAATTGAATGATGACAAAATAATAGAGAAAAGGAACAAATGAAACAAAAGTAAAATAAAATCTTAAACACATTAATTCCTATTTAAAATAATTACATTCAGCCAAGAGAACTCCAAAAGGAGCTATTCCCTCACTTGTAAAGGAGAAAGGAAATTCTTCACTCTCGACTGCGTTACTGGTACACTCATTATTCAATTTTTTTTTCAAGAATATGCAACTAGATAATAAGATATTTTTTCCTTTCAGACAATATATACAAATGTTTGAATCTTAGATTAAAAAAACAACAACATAATTTAATGCATTAAAAAAAAAAAGATAATAAATCGGCATAGTGACCGAACACTTTTTTTTATAAAAGTGCTTAAGCTAAAGTTAAAGCTAGCTAAAACCTTTAAATTATTAAGACATTTTTTTTTTGTAAAGAAGGTAGCTTCTAAAGCTTAGAAGGATAAATGACTAACAATTAAGAAGTTCAACAAATATTCACTAAATAATTCCCAAACATCAGCTTATTATAACGAGTACCACAACATAGGCTTCTTAATATTTAGCAGTTTTAGCTGTTATTTAATAATCTTTGTGCATATTTATTTCTTATCTCAATTATCATTTCATCCTAGAAAGTGAACAGCTTTTTTTTAACTAGGAAAACTAAGTATTCAAATTTTTTAAAAATTTTACACTATATTGTGGCACGCTTACCTTAGGTTAGAGATCCCTGGTTTGATCTTTTGAAATGATACAGTCTAGTATGAATGAGATCCATGTGTGACCAACGCGATAGATATCACAAAAATAAAACTTTCCAAGTTCCTCCCACCTTGGTTTTATTAAATAAGCAATAGTTCATACTTTATATAAGCAACTGTCTATTTCATATGTGCATAGTTACAAGAAACTTCTGCTCAGTCACTGTACACATTTATTAACAATACTAATATAAAAATAAATGCAACTTGAACTGTGACATTTCCGTTATAAAA
This sequence comes from Halyomorpha halys, assembly GCF_000696795.3. Taxonomy (NCBI): domain Eukaryota; kingdom Metazoa; phylum Arthropoda; class Insecta; order Hemiptera; family Pentatomidae; genus Halyomorpha; species Halyomorpha halys. The sequence continues at coordinate 1,276,098 of NW_027106407.1, read as the reverse complement.
ATTCCACGACATCGATAACCATATCCCAATAGAAAAACTCTTCGTTCTAATATAATTCCCTTCTATAATAATATATTAGCATGTGTTGAAAGGTAAAAGGCGAAGAAAATAAAAATTCTTCATGTTTTAAAAGTAAGATAAGATCAGGCCTAATTCTGAGTTTTCCGGAACGGGATGCCCTGGACAGGAGTTGCTTCTATTACTTTATGATGTTATAATATCCTATCTATTATTTATGTTGTGATTTATTGTACAAATAATTAGAGCATTGTGTTACATATACAATGAATTTCTGGTGGCCCACCGCCAGAGGAAATTCAGATTTTCATTTTCAATCTAAGTCCTTAAAATAATAAAAACTACCAGAAAATTATTAAAGTAATTTTATTTAATTGTGTGTGAGTGAATTCCCTTCTATTATTTTTATGAAATAATTATATTATGCATTTTCAAACTGCAGTCGTAATAAAAAGAATTCCTTAAAATTATTTAAAAGGAGAATTTCTATACAGTTAAGCAAACGAAAGACAAAGGGGTAAACAAAAATTAAGTGGAATATAAAATCAATGGACATGTAATTGATTAATTTAATGAAATAATAAAACAATTGTGCAACAAATATTATATTGTGTAGATATATTAAAATAAGTCTGTAGCTGTATGTCATGTAGGGTCAGGTATTCAGTATTTTGTAAGAAATTGCTGTTTTTTCTGACCTCCTAGAAAAAATTAAAATAAAAAATTAAATATATACAAATAAGAAAGAATGTATATAAGCTGACAATATGAATCGTGGTTTGCCAGTGCGGCATTATAAGATAAGGTTTAAATTTTGTACCAATCAAGGGTAGCCACTTTAAGGGGCTGGGTGGACTCCCGAGGGCTCCGGAACCCACAGGGTTGAATCAAGGCTTTATAAAGAATAAATAATTATCTGCCACAGCCGGATTCGAACCCGGTAGTAGTTTACAAACCTGGTACACCAGGTAGTAAGTAGAACAATACCTTACCCCTGAGCAACCCCGCTCTCAGTGTCAACATGTAGAATCAAAATTTTGAAAACTTTTTTTTTTTTCACAGCATGGATTGCATCGGAAATCCGCAATCATTTGTCCATGATAAGTTCACACAATTTTAATTTCTCTTGGTCTTTCTCAATAATACTACTATCATCTGATGATGACCATTCACACTTTTCAGGTTATAAGTTCAAAACGAAATACTAAATGAGTAACTTACATTAGTTGAAAGTAAGTGACCATGCATTTCAACTATTTTGAATTTTACTAACTCACTATTTTCACTTTTTCACATTTCCTCGGCGAATATTGCATTTATGAATTTATTTCATTATTTCTCTTCTTCTTTGGTTAGAATATAGGGCTCAGTGCTTATATCTTCAATTTCACTAGTTTTAAAATTAAATATCATATAGATTGAACAAATTTCTAAAATGTATACAGATTCATAAAGGAGTAACAGATTCTGAAACCCTTTCAATGAGGGACCGAAAGACATGACCTTCCCCCTCGTACAGGAGCAGTAAGACAGAACATGCTGTCATGGAGATAGAGGACAGATGAAGGATTATGCTGACCCGAGATAAGACCAACAGTTTACATAAAGATACCATTAAAGGGGCGATAATACGAAGGGTAGAGGAGCGTAGGCCCTAGGTTTTTCGACAATCAAAATCGTATTAGGGACTATTGGGTCTATTATCAGATGTCGAGGCGCCCGCCCGCCACGTGGCTTCGGCAAACAGCCTCTCCATCACTCCCTCTCTGCTAATATAGAGCAGTCACTTTGATATAATAAATAGCTTTATAGGATCCCCATCACAAAGCCTTCAAGTTTGTATTTCCCTAACCGGTATTCTTGACCAAGCATCAAGCATCTCAGGTCTAAGAAAAACCACTTCTTCACACTTCATTCGGAGGCTCAATGTATGTTAGAGCCACAGAGCATGGAACAAACTAAAAATAGTGTATTATGCAACGGTAAAAAACAAAACGAAAAATAATTTCAGCTAATTATTTACAGCCAACTTTTCGGCCCACTCTTCACGTTTTCATCTAGGATAAAATAAAAAGATAAAGCTAAGTTGAAGTATAAAAATCGTGGAATCCTGGGACTGGCTGACAGAAGTGAAACTATTGGAAAGAAAAAATATATTCAAATATAATTAATAATGCTCATGCATTCCCCCTAATAGTTTAAGACAGATAATAATTATAATTATTTTCTTTTACGGAATAATTTATAACAGAATAGTCGTTTCTTAAATCAAATCTATCAAGGAATGAGCTATTTGAGATTTAGAAATGAGAGAGCATTTCGTTCTTTCCCGCCTTCATTCTTGTTTTTGTATTCTACCAGGACCCTGTTTCATAATGAAAGCTAGTAGTATTAGTTAATAGATTAATAGTTAATAAGAAACTAGTGTGGTAATAATACTAATACTTATTTTTTTGATGATAGGGATGAATATAAGTGATATTACGGGAATTAAAAAATACTAAAGTACATGTTACCATTGTATATATAAGCCAGTGTAATTGAATTAAGATAAATCTACAAGACTAATAGTATTAGTTTGTACTTTATTATGAAACAGGGCCCTGGTGTGTGTACTATAAGTCAGCCCTTGAGTAAATTTTTCATTCAATGCGTTGCGGAGTCAATTGCTAAATATTATCCAAGATACAGTTCTTAAAAAGCAACATTTTATGAAATATATACTGAAAAATCAGTAGTTAGTGAATTGGAGTGAAATGATATAGATTTCCTGCAATAAATTAACTAAATATTGATGTTTCAGTACATGTTTTATGAAATATTTTAACACAAAGTTGTATTTCGGGAACTACTGAGCGTAAACCGCTCTACTAGGTCTCATAGTTTAGCATATTTACTCTACTTTAAATGATATTCTATTAGGTTTTATTGTGTTCTAAGTAGTTTTAGCGATATGGAGCTCCAAATGAAAAAACAAAATTAACGTTTTGAAAAAAACACCATTTTTCAATTCCCCTAACTATAGTCGGCAGACTTATCAACATTGACTAGTAATTATACATAGTTTTCATTAAAGTAAACTAAAATCGGGGTGAAACAATTGAATTTTTTCTCCTTTTGGGCACTTGTACTACTAACTATTAGAACACAGATGGATATTGACTGAGCATGTCAGGTTCCACTAAAAAAAATAAGGTGTACTGGTTTACAGATACGGAACTTAATAAATGAATTTCGTCGCAGAGTCCCAGGGACTGAACAACGCCAGTTAAGAGTTTAACTTGTG
>NW_027106407.1:1263175-1272414 GCF_000696795.3 Halyomorpha halys | reverse complement strand
GAAGCATGAAGAAGGTAGGGAAAAGAGGGGAGGGGAGACAAGGTGCGTATAAGGGAGCGTTGCCATAGCAGCAACACCATATGTGGCCGAATTACCATTAACTGGTTTTCACCCCAATTTGTCCATCCTCGATCCATCAACACTGCCACGCCCTCCACCATATTAATATGTTAACAACTATCTCATCCTATATCTTAACCAATATATGGCTCTAGTCCATTTTTTGTAGTATCCGACCAGGTTTTCCCCCTTACTGCTACCCTCAGAGTTCCTGGTCTAATTAAGGTCTTGATGAATTGCATAAATAGCGGGTACGCAGCGTAACGGCCTAACAAGAATTAATTGGTTTTCCTAAAAACGAAAATACTTAATTATTATGAACGTATTAGCAATAAGGTTGTAAGGTAAAAGCTATAAAGAAGATAAAAAAAGTCTGCCAAGTAAGTGGCTCAAAAATGCTTCCACACTATTTCCCTCTTTTGGTTTATTTCTATCCTCTTCTATTCTTTTCTGGAAATAATTTTCCGTATATTTCTATTGGATATGTGATTACCTATAAAACATGGTTAAATATTTTTTTTTATAACAAAACCTACAGAAGGAGCGGTTATTCTTGGAAATTAATTAATCCATCATGTCTACCAGAAATAAATGCTTCCATATTGCGAATTATAACCTTCCGAATTGTAGCATACATTTCGGAAAGCTATAAATAAACTTGGCTTTTTTATAAATGCAGACAATACATTGCAACATAAGATAAGGAATTGAACAATGTAATATTTTAAAAATACCTATGGTCATTTAATACATTGAAATAATAAGAAGCCAACTCAACAGTGTACCTGACAATAATAAGGCTTGTAGTAAGATATAACAGTGAAACGTGAGTTCTGACCCAGGAATATTTAGGTGTCGGAAAGAAGATCCTTTGAATGATATATGAAAAAAACAACATAACATTGACGATTCAACAAAAATCGGGAATTATAGTCAGCGAGATATTTTGGTGTTTTCAAGATGGCTTGGCTATATCGGGATTATTTATCAATAATGTTGCTGTATGAATGGCCAAAAGGATGAAGACCACTTCTGAGGAGTTTTGATGACTAGAGGCAGACCGGAGCGGTCGGGGATGAGAAGATGGAGAAACGCAGCTAAAAGAAACAAGTAAAATAAATAATTTGTTTAATTTACCGATGCTTTTAAATATTTTATTCAAATGAAAATAGTCATTTATAAAAAGTATTGTTCTTGAACAACGGTTGTGCAAGATTTGTTCATAATCGCGCTCGACTGCCAGATTTCTCTCCAATTAAGAGTACCCCGTAAGTTTCTTTTAACCCACAGGGTTGCCTCATGGCTACATAAAATAATAAATCATTATCTACTATAGCTGGATTCGGGTCACTGAGCCACACTTTATTTTTATTGAAAATTGCCAGTGGTTTGAGAATCATCCAGCACGTTCTAATATCAACTATATGTCAATTGTTTTATTACTTTTAAATATTCTAGCCCATGACCTCTTCCCCTACAATATCCTTTAATAATACCCCACTTATTCCTGTCGAACAGATCCGTTACTTAGGACTACATCTGGACAAACGATTGACATGGAATCCTAATACAAGACTAAAAAGACAAGAAGCTGCTCGTAGATTCCGACTATTGCAACATTTACTAGACAAACGGTCTAAATTGCCAATCCATTACAAAAGACTGATCTACATGACTATTATAAGGCCTATCTGGACATACGAAGTTGAGCTTTGGGGCTCCACTAAACCATCAAATTCCTCCAGAATCCAATCCTTACAGTCCAAAATCCTTCGTAAAATCCTTAATGCTCCTTACGTTGTCACAAATCAAGTCATCCATTAGGACCTCAATATTCCATATGTTGCCGATTTGGCCAGAACCAGATACCGTTCCTTCCATAAGAAACTTCTCAACCACCTAAATTCACTTGTTTCTAACCTGGCTTCTCCTTCATTACCTAATAATCCTCCTAGGCGTCTGAAAAGAAGATGGCCTCGAGATCTTCTTCTCTAGAAATGTTATTGGAGTTCTATCAGTGGGTAGATTCTCTACATGTTCTTATCATGTTACTATGTCACCTACAGCAAATTTGCTTGTTGTATATATGTGTATACAGATGTAAATATCAATAAATAAATTATTAAAAAAAAAATAAAAAAAAAATTCTAGCTTTCTCCAACAACTTGGTTGTGGGGAATAAATCATGAGAAAAAACTGCGTGAGAAACACCGTGGGCAACGTCTATAGGTATTAAGGTTTATTAGTGTTTTGTTAGAGGAATCGGAATTCACTTTTCAGATAATAAACAGAAAACACTATGAACTATTAGCTTATATAATCTATTAACATATAATGCGGTTTTCGAAAAAGAATATTGATCTAAATCGGAAAACAATTCTATATAAAGGCGGATTTAGAGAATGAGAAAGGGCTAGTAAATAGGGATAATGCGGTAGGGAATGGTTTGGGAATTGTTTCGAAGCGGATCGGAGAAGAAGATAAGAGAAGAGACAGAGAGGAGAGAGTTAGTGCTAGGATATCAGTGACAATATAGAGTACCGCCCTACCGCTCAATGATCTACGGCACCGCTATCTGGACCTCGGGTGGACCCCCTGGTCACCTCTCCCGGGCATATATCATCCGCTCCATTTCTTCTCAGTCCGCCCTTATCTAGTCCTTTCTCTCACTTTCTTCTTACTTCATTCGCTTCACTTTATTTTTTTTTTGTGCTTGGGGCTGGGTTTTGTATGAAAATTCCTGTGGATAAGCTACAGTTTTTAGAGCTGTTATACAAATACAGGGCTCCTGATAAAAGCTTCAACATTTTTTAGAAAAACTAAAAATTATTTATGTTTTTCATGATACGTGGGCTAATGTTTTTTTTTCTTTTGTTGTTGTCTTCATATTTTCCACCGGATCGTATCCGAAGACTCAGACAAGCTCCATAGCGTTTATACTGACACCTAATATCTACAATTCATGGGGATTAGAATTATATAAACATATTAAAAATATTACTAATAATGCTAATATCTATATTATTATATTAGTTCATATATGACTCTGGCAACAGATATTTAAAAGCTAAGCATGACTACTGAGAGATATAATCAAGTTTAGGTCTCTATCGAAGAAATATTTTAAAAAATTAAAAAAAATTATTATTATTGTAAAAATAATGAAAAAAAAATAAGATTTGCAATCGTTTTAAACTTCGTAATTAGTGACAATTTCTCAAATTTAACTCGATCATTATCTGATGCTATCAGGTGAATGGATGTACCTACTTTACTCCATTTTCTCCTTATTTCTCAACACTGTCTCAGTGATTTTCACCGTAGGAGAACATTTCTCAAGACTTCTACACTTGCCTAGTATTAGGTTCTCGTGATCTTCCATCCTGACGATACGATGGGGGTATGGGCGAGACTCTAGGAACTACTTCTTCAAGGCGTCCTTGAGTTACTCCCTAATCCAAACATTATGGAAACAATCACATCATGTTTTCTTCGCAACAACTTGGAGAAACGACATTTTATGCACCTGCTTAACAATACCCCTCATTCACTCTCAAAAAAAATTTATACAAATTTTATGCCAGTTCGAGATAACTTCCAAGGATTATTGAATACTAATGCTTACATCATTAAAACTTACTATTATATAAAATGGCTCTGCAGCCCTTGTAGACCATTGTACTCCGAGAGTACCCACGACCACTCATTCCTGTCATTTTCATTCTTCATTTCCTTACCTCCAATCACCGCAGGTACTCCAATTCCCGTCATCAAACCACCTCAGAAATGGTCTTTGTGCTCTTCTTCTTTCTGTTAATTGATCCAACAGCTTCTGACATGCCTTCTCGGTGACCTTGCCACATTAGCTACATATGGCCATAATGGAGATATATGGAAACTTGACTAATTTATAATTCCCATTTTTACTGAATTCTCTTATTGGTCCACATATCAAACAAAGGACCTTTCCCCCACTTTAATTTTCTTGTGCCAAGACCCACTGTCATACCTTACCACAGGTCTGGTTATTGTCCAATAAACTGTTGGGTTGGCTTGGAGAAAGATATTTCGACAACAAAGTATCTGAAGTGCATGTAAGCACCTACAGCTGTTTCCTTCCTTTTATTTCGTCTTTGCTATTATTTATCAATGTTATAAATGACCATAGATTTTTGAAATTGTTCACATTGTTGGAATATCTGACCGCTGCAATATAAGGGATATTTTGCCTTTCACTTCTAAAGAATCTCTTTATATACCTTTTATCCTATATATTTTGTCTTCTCTGCAATAATTCACAAAAAACTAAGTTTATTTACAGGGTTTTGGAATTGTTGAAGTACAAGATAATGATGTGGGTATTCCTATCTTACCATCTTCATTGTTTAAACCCATGTACCGCTCCTATAATCATGAAATAAGAATATTTCTGTCCTCATATGGTAGCTATATGAAGAAAAACAACGTTCCAGTTTGTTGGGTTTTTAAAAACAGATCATTCTTCATATTTTCAATCTAACATATGAATCTGGGACTACTCCATGCAGTCCCCAGTGACGATGCAGACACAAAGATAGAGAGAGGAGTGAAGAAGTGAATAGCTAATTAAAACGAAGTGAAGTTAGCCGGAGGAGATATAATTAAAACGGATCTATGAATGAGTTATTGATACGGGGCGGTGAAGGATGGGCCCCTGAGGAGGTGGGGCTTTGCCATTATCAAATATTAACCCCCTGATGGGCCCCAAGGGCCCCTCCAGCTGCCCTCTCGTCTTCTTCTGTCTCTTCCCTTTGTTTACATTCATGGCTTTGCGGTGTAAAGTATCTTTGTAACAACAATTTAAATAAGATAGTAGTCAAAATTATATTATTTATACAAAGAATTTAAAATATAACTATATTGTAAAATTGTATTTTATACAATCTGATGTTTCAAATGATTTTATAAAAACGTTCAACGATTGATAATCAATATATAAAGAAAAAAGGATGAATCCATATTATTTTTTATCTGAAATTTGTTTTAAGAAGAATTATTATTTTCACGAAAATTTTCTTCAAACTAAGATTCAAATGTTCAGATTTTTAATCAAAGAAGAAACTTCATTTATCACTCTTTCCACTTTAAAACACTTTTCACAATTATACCAAATATAATCTAAGTATTATAAGAAGATAAAGGCTGTATGAGCAAAGTAATATAAAATTAAATAGAGGACACGAAATATATATAAACATATGCAAATCTATTTAATAAATATATGTACAAATTAAAAATTATTTAAAATAAAGTAATGAAAAAAAAATTTATTTCCCACTTTTTATATCTCATTTTTTTCATCAATTTATTCTATATAATTTACATTTTGTACATATATTTACTAACTAGATTTTTATATGCATTTTATTATTTGTTCTTGCCTCATACTTAATTTTAATATTAATTTTCTAATACAGCTTATAATACTTATATACAGCTTATAGAACTATTCATGTCTTTCAAAACTACTTTTGTATCTGTTATGTTAGTTATTTTCTCATTATACTAAATTTGATCTAGATGTTTAATCAATCTAGATCAATAATCAATTTAATTAATCTACAAGTAGATAACAAAAATATATTAGAAAATTTCTTAACAGCTAATAAAATGTACCAGTTATTGCTAGGGAAAGTCAATATTTACCCGCAATTTAGTATTATTTTTGTTTATGTGAGTAGCACTGTAGTTTTGCGTTGATGGTGCATGCTTTGTTTATTTGTTATGTCTATGCAAGTTTCAAGCTGCTACGTTAATTTCGTTATCTCTGTCGTGCTGTTAATCATGACTGCTCCGCTTTGTATTTGCACCAAAGAAGAGCACGTTCAGTGATTAGGGGCCGAAATTCATGGAAGATTTTCCGTACAGTACGGGAACAGTTAGTACAAGACCCAGGAAGAAAAAAAAGGCAGTTATCTCACCCCAATTTTTTATTACATTAATGAAAACTATCTATAGTTAACAGTCGAAATTGATGAGTCTGCCAAGTATAGGAAGAGGGATTAAAAAATGACGGCTGTTTCAAAACCTTAAAAAACCATTGATTTTTCATTCGGAGCTCTATATCTTAAAAACTACCAACATCACTAGAAAATATAAGAGAACATTATTTAAAGAAGAGTAAATTTACTGAAATATTAGCCCTAAAAGAGCTATTTACGTCCAATAGTTCTTGAGATATAGCTTTTTAAAAAGCAAAATTTCTTAAAAATCTACTGAAAGATTAGTAGTTAATTTATTTTGAGAAATCTATATCTCAGGAACTATGTGACGTACAGATGTCTACTAGCACTCAAATTAAAGCTAGTTTAATGGGCTATAAAGAAGTTTATAACCTTTACCTTTTTAGGAATTGTAGTTTTCACGATATTTGCTGAAATAAATTGATTTATAGTTGTTCGGACAATAAATTTGATTTATGAAAAACGTTATTTCAGAAACCACTGGACGTACCGATGTCTGCCAGCACTCAAATTAAAGCTAGTTAAATTTACTACAAAATAATTAATTATGTTTATCTTTTTAGGAGTAGTAGTTTTTATGATATTTGACAAAATAATCTCACAAAATGTTAATTTCTAGTTGTTGGTATAAAATGTTTGAAAAAATATATCTCTAGATCCATAAGACGCACATCTGTTAGCCAACACTCAATATAAAGGAAATTTAACTTACTATAAATTAGTTTATGATACTTATCTTCGTAGGGGTAGTAGTTTTTATGATATTCACATATGAATATAAATTTGGCAAATGAAAATTTGTCCGAATAACTATAAATCAATTACTATAAATAATATACACTAGCTTTGATTTGAGTGCTAATAGACATCTGCACGTCAAATGGTTTTTGAGGTATAATTTTTTCAAAATAAATTCACTAGCTATTGATCTTTTAGTACGACCCATACAACATTTTTATGAAATGTTGCTTTTTAAACGGCTATGTCTCGAAAACTATTTAACGTAAATAACTCTATTAGGGCTCATATTTTAGAAAATTTACTCTTCTTTAAATGACGTTCTCTTAGATTTTCTTGTGTTGTTGCTTCTTTTTAAAATATAGAGCTCCGAATGAAAAATTAGTATTTTTTCGCTTTGAAACAGCAGCCATTTTTTATTCCTCCTGCCTGTACTTGGTAGACTCATCAAGTTTGACTATTAATTATAAATAGTTTTCATTAAAGTAATCAAAAATTGGGGTGAGATAATTGCCTTTTTTCTCCTTTTAGGCTTTTGTACTAAGTGTTTTGCCACAACAGAGTGTCTACGAATAGATTGAAAGATCAAAAAAGTGTTACGCACGATGAAGAAGCCGTACGACCGTTTACCGCCACAAGTGAAGAAAACATTGGGTGTTCTCGTGTTCATCCACCATATAGTCCCCATCTTGCCCCTTCTGACTATCGCTTGTTTGATCCACTCAAAGAGGCATTAAGGAGCCGTCGATTTACCTCGGACGAAGCAGTGAAGAAAGCGGTGCGTTCCTGGCTCACAGTTCAACCGAAAACCTTCTTTTATGAAGGCATCATGAAGCTTGTACAACGATGGACCAAGTACGTTGAAAAGCAAGGGGACTATGTTTAAAAATGATATACTTGTAAGTTTCCTATTTGATTACAATAAAATTGTATAATTATACTGCGAATAATAATTGATTTACCCTCGTATATTGGTACACTGCTTACTGTAGAAAAGCTTCATAATCATACAAGTAGTGATAAAAGACATTTTGCCCCCACAGGATCGATTTACACTTTATTCATCTAAGAATAAATTTGGTTTCGTGTTTGTTGATCTTTCTGTCAAATCCATGGCACAGGAATAATACCGACTGCAATTAATCCGATTTTTAAGGATTGTACGGATTTGTAGCGGGACAGTCTCTTAAAACGTTAACAAATTCAATCTGCAACCAATGTTTAGGGATGAACTATCTTATATTCCAAATTAACTAATTTTCTCAACTTCATTGATTACAGTATTCACATGCGTATAATCGTGCTCATAATTATAGTATAAAAAAAATTATGTAATTAAAAAATATATCTGAAACTTTCCTAGTACCCTATAAAATGTACAAGTTAATATAATTCTTCTACATTACCGAATGTTAGAAAGCATTATATTAATGGATGTAGTAAATTAATTTTAGCCTACAGAATCTAAAATTCAATTTAGGTTTTAGACAATAAGGAAATATTCTTGTATTGTGTTTGTCGATCTGGCTATCAAATTTATTTAACGATATAAAACATACTATCCAATTTTCATATAATTTTCAACGATTAGATGGAATAATATCTAGAGAGACCCGTAAAAACTATCAAATTCCACCGCTAACTTTCGCTTTGGCATATGCAAAAACGTAACCTGGATACCTGTATTTCAAAAACGTAGAAAAATGGTAGATTAGTTTACGAACAGTGTAATTTTTCATTTAACAGTTCGAATTAATGTAATATTTAATATTATTAATGATAAGATCTTAATAAAAATATGTTTTATAAGTTAATATGAATATATACCATTTTATCAGCAAGTATTCCTATGATTAGAAAAAATAAATCCCTATTCTCTATATATAATATATTCAATTTCTTGAGACTGGTTTTTATTTTTTAAATAAATCAATTGGCGTCCATGTTAATTCTTAACTATCATATAAACAAACTGATTAGACAAATTAAAAGGTTTAAACATTAATGATATCGTGATAAAATAGGGTAATTTGACTTATAATTAATGACCTTGACAGAATAGCCTGCAAAACGTTTTTAAATAATTGGATGTGAGATATACATTTATATTTAAGATGGTGTTCCTCAAGGTTGCATCTTAGGTCCCATTCTTTATATGTTTTATACAGCTGACATCCCAACCCACCCTAACAGAGTCTTAACTGATGATACAAGTATACTGTCTGTAAACAACGACTCTACTAATGCATAACAAACACTACAGAAACACATAACATACATTGAAGAATGGTGTCAAAACTGGTGAATCAAACTAAATCCCACCAGATCACGTTTACTCTCCGTCGTAAACCTCTACTCTCCTGTCCTACAGTAGCCTGCTCTTTATTACGTTACAAATAAACTCATACACAAAGACCTTGACATCCCATTCGTTGCAGA
>NW_027106407.1:1261362-1262766 GCF_000696795.3 Halyomorpha halys | reverse complement strand
CAATAATAAATTCCTTTTCTTTAAAACCGTTTAGCATGTAGCTGTAGCCCTAGAATTACTTTATTCTTAACTATAGCGCGAAAATAAGTATAATAAGTTACAAGGAACAATTACAGTACTACACAGTAAAGAAAAAAAACAGCCCAAGTTTAGTAACATACTGTCTTAGGGGCAACAGAAGGAAACCATGTCATTCGATAGAACAAGACCAATGCGAAGCAATAAAAAATCAGAGGGGACATCTGTGCTGTGGGCTCGAGGTCCAATTGTGAGCAGTTACTGGTGATTTAATGGTAGGAGGACTGGCGGAGTCAACAACTGGTCCGCCAAGTGTAGAAATTGATTGTCTCCGGTGGTGGATGTGCTAGTGGGGGCAGATGTGGTAGCCCAAATCACCGTAGAAATCGTAGAATAAATAGATGTGCTCCTCGTCTGACCGACATATTAGCATCTTAACAGGGCACATCTGCAGCTCATATCATTCATTCCATTATTCCATATGTCAGCTGCATTATCTCAAATCTCTACTACCATCTCTGATGGCCAGATCCTCTTCAGTCACTGTTAACTCCATGAAGGGTTCGGTTGACAAAGGGTCAGGTTCGATCGTGATTTACCGTGAGCAGGCCTTTGATTACTGAATGCATTAACATTGATTTAATCCGTGTGCATATGGATACAACTTGATCAGTATTAATTTAAAGACGCCCGTAAGTATAACTAAATGCAAAAAAGTCACCAAGTATAAATATTTTAAAAATAAACCAATAAAAATAAATGGCAATGGCCATATTTATAACTAGGGATAGGATTTTTATGTTTTCACATATTTTTACCTGACCATGATATCTGCGATTCCTTACTAACTATAGATGTTTCAAGACATTTCTGGCCAAAAGAAGCCATTTTTATTTCACATATTTTTAAATATTTGGCCTTTTTTACATATTTTGTTGTAAATCACATAATTTCTGAAATATTTGTTATTTTTAACATATTTTTAAGTATTTGGTACTAAATCACATATTTCCTTAAATTATTTGTTCAATTGTAAATACATTTTCGCAGCAACAACGTAATATTCAAGAGAACGCAAGAAACTTAAAAGTGAAATTTATCATTTATCATAAATAGTGTGTACAAATTCTATGTCTTCATTATTGAACACAAACGCAGTGGGAATAGTAAATTTTCACACAGAATTACATCGAGAATTTCTCAGAATCTATTAAAAAGAGCGAGGGTCTTATTCTTTATTATAACAGGTGATGCAGAATACCGAACTAGATGCAATGGAAATAGCTTCATTTAAATATGCCCGTATAACATCAATAGATGTTGAAAAATGTTTTAGCCGGTACAAGTCCATTCAGCGATCAAACCGACGAAGATTTTTTATTTTAA
>NW_027106407.1:1234514-1257302 GCF_000696795.3 Halyomorpha halys | reverse complement strand
AATATCTTTTTGGTAATCTAGAAAAAAATTGAAAAATACAAGATCCATCACTCTTTCAAACCCGGATTCCAAACTTATGATTAAACTATTTGTGTTTTTAGATTATCATATATCTATATATAGATAATGAAAAAATGATGGATAGATGCTCTAAAGCGTTTATTATTAAAGAGGTTAAATAAGAATAATTATAATTTACAATTAGTAATAAATATTGTCCAGATAATGGTTTTCTTGTTTTGGAAATGATATTAAAATGTTATTATTATTTTTTTTTTAATACTGTGTACTGCCATATGTTTGTACTTGTCCCTACTGTTTTTCAAAATAAACTGCTATAAAAAAACTTGTATTACATAATCTTAACAGAATAATTTTAATATAATCTTAACATCTATAATTTTAATTACGTTATTTTATATTGTTTATATTTTATATTTAGATTTTATATTGAACATGAAATTTTCTTTTTACTTCTATCTGAATCAATGCCCAATTTTATTTTTTTTTAAAATATATAATTGGTCCGTATTTAATAAATATTGTGTAAAATTCTTTCAAGACACACGTTGGAAAACCGAGCGCTAATTAATTCCAATAGAGTGAAAATAAGAATATTTCGTAGAAGCCAACCATCTGTTTATTTTTATTTTTTTCTCATACGTCTTTAAACTATGAATTAAAATCTTTATTGTCTCTTGTAGTTTTAATTACGAAGTTTTTCCCATTTTTAAATTTTATAATTTTTCAACAAATCGCTTCCCCCGTATTTCCACCAAATAAGTATTTTGTGCGTTACGTTAAAAAATTACAAAAATCAAGATTATTTTCTGATCATACCATCCATCTCCTGCCTATTATTTGCATTATATGGAATAGTTGGGGGCACATTACAGACAAATGGATGTGGTTTAAACATGAGTCTATAGTACGTATATTCAGTGAACTCTAAATTACCAAAATAATTAGCAATTGAAGGGGAAAAAAAAAACAGCAAACCAGAATCCGCACAAAGTTATTTCATTTCCATAAAGAAAATGAGGTGGATGTAATGAGTGCATGATGGGTTAGATGATTTAGATGCTGGCAAAGATAAAACCAATGTCGGGTACAATAACATTGTTATGATGAGATCCAATCTGCGGAAATGGAGGGACTAATGAATTATCGTGATTGGTTTTGCGTTGAATGAACAATAAAAAACTTTGAGAAATAAAAAAAATTCAAAATCAAAAACTAATATTTTTATTTCAACTTAAGTAATATCATTGAACAATTTATTTATTACCTGGAAGCGAGTAGCTCACTGGTAAGGCACTGTACTACGGACCTTAAGAACCTGGGTTCGAATCCGGCTGTGGCACATAATTATTTCATTTTACAGTAGCCGTGACTGAGCACTGTGGGTTCGGGAGCCCTCAGTGGTCAAACCAGTCTCACAAAGTGGGTAACCTAAATTGAGTAAAAATCTGGCGGTGGAGTGTGCTTCTGAGGAAATTACCTCCATGCACAACCGTTGGTCTAGTAACAGTACAGCTTTACTAAGTACCGAACCCTTCGTGAAGATCACTAATAAGATCAAACATTATCTTAAAAATTATCTTTTTTTTCGGCTAAGACTCCCATTGGAGTCCTATACTGCCTAACCATGGTTGGGGGTCAAAGTTCTTCATTTTGTGGGACCGCGACTTAATGAAAAAAGTCAACGTCCCAGGCCGGATTCGAACCGGCACCGCCAATAGACATCAAATTGGTAAGACTTTGTCTTAACCACTGAGCTATGGGCGGCCCAAAAATTATCTTGTTGAGATATTGTTGGAAGATTCTAAAAATATTATATGTTGAATTTTAAACCTGATGTTACCTACCTTTTTGGATAGCCTTTTTTAAACTGTTAAAGTGCTTATTGTGGACTGTATTAATGTGAACTCATTTTTTGTCTCGATAAATACTTAACACACGTATCAGATATTACAATTGTTAG
This sequence comes from Halyomorpha halys, assembly GCF_000696795.3. Classification (NCBI taxonomy): domain Eukaryota; kingdom Metazoa; phylum Arthropoda; class Insecta; order Hemiptera; family Pentatomidae; genus Halyomorpha; species Halyomorpha halys. The sequence goes on along the minus strand of NW_027106407.1, from coordinate 1,255,318 downwards.
ATTACCTATTTGGAAGATAAATTTTAAGTTAGAACTTAAACAAAACCTTACCAGATACTTCCTTAATGAATGCTTTATACGTATATCATAAAGCAAAACGACCTCAATAGGTAAATATTTGATTTTAAACTTATTCAAATGATTAAATGATTTCCCCAATACTTAAACCGCCGTGCTATCAAATATGGGGATATATTCTTATTGTAAAAAAAACACAATCAAAGTCAGAATCACGTGAGTCCATAGGTACGCTTCACTTAAAAATATTATTGACAATCACAAATACAGACACACACAGACACTGGCGTACGTACTACCGCAAAGAATACCGCAACATAGAGACTTAAATGTCCATTGACCTCCTATGCTATATTGGTTATTTTCAACCAATCACATTCATTGGTTGTTCTGAATCTTGTTAATTGAATCTTTTAGATAATTTTTTTTTTTTACGATAGTGATCGGAAAGTTCCGAATCAGATTCCATTTTATTTGAAGCGAAGAAATAACTAGATCTCAAAAAGAAATATTCGAAAGTTTTCATTTAATTAATTGCGACCATTGTAATGATAAAATACTTACTGTTCAAAAGTAACAATTTTTTCCTAAAATGAAACAACGGGAAGGTAAGATAGATACATGGCTTAGGCAACGGTACTGATTTTTTTTTGAGTTGCCAAATATAGTCGTCGTCAGTTCAGCCACAGCAAGCGGCCGACAACGCTAGAAGAAGACATGACATGGGAACCTGCAACGAATCCTTCAAGCTGAAGAAGTGTAACTTATTGTGAAAGCAATTTCGTATCATTGCTCACGGTCCCTCAGCAATTTTTTTTCCCCGAGAGCACCGCCAAAGATAGGAAGTGGCCCCTATTGAAGGGGCTAGCCAGGTAGGCCTCGTTTCCTGTTTGCCCTAATAATTGGCTAATGGGCGGGGGCGGGGTAACGAGCGCCACTGCTACCTCGATATATCACGCCTCATTTCATCCAGCGCCCTTCGGTGTCTTAGCGAGAGGAAGTCTAAGGGCCCCGGTGTGAGGACTACTGAAGCTATAGGTAAAGAAAGTTTTCGCAATGTTATTGAAAAAAAAAAACTATTTTTTACTGAAACAAACTGGCTCAGCGAAATACCTAAAGAATCCTTAAGGTTAAGTTCTACTTTCCGTATAGAATGAAGAAAAGGGAGTGATGGTCGTGCGGGTCGGAGCATAGAACCCAGAGCGCTCAGTTCAAAATGTTGTGGGTTCCATTCCCACCCGAGGCAGTCAATATTTATTTCTTGGCAGTCCCGAGAAATGAAACTTAACACTCCCACCCTGAGTAGTATGCTGAGGCTTAGTCTGGTTGTAAAAAGGACCAGAAGGCCCACTTGACGGACTAGTTCCCTCCTCACCTGATACAAATACCAATACTAAAATAGAATAAATAAAGAAGTAAACTTGGACAAAATAATTTTCTTGTTCATCAGACTTATAGAAATTTCAAGAAGGCTAACCATTCTATTTACTATCTGAATCTACACAATTTTTGATTGAATAAAGAATAACAAAGGGTATTATGATTATTCAAGTAGAGACAGGCATTTAAATAAAAAACTGGATGTTACTTAATCAATTAATATATTTATTTTAATTTTTTGAAGTGAATAATCAATTAATCCAATACCCATTGATAATGAAAATAGATGAGGGGGTAACATACTACTGGAAAAGTAAACCAACCAAATTTATTCAAAGGAAAAATGAAGACGGATTTGTTTTTAGAGTCTTTAGAGACCATTCAATATGAATGTCCTACGTTCACGAAAAAAAATCATAACTCCCTCACCAATACACCCAACTCTAACCTTACTATTACTGTTAGAAAGCTGAATTTCCACTCTTCCAACCCATATCAACATTTCTTAGATTTTATATCTTTATGATAGAGAAAAAGTAATTTCAAATAAAAGAAAAACTTCTGAAATATTTTATTTTATTTTTTCGATTCTAATTTGTTAAAATAAGACTGGTTTCTGATATTTGGTGCAGTTTGAATAGCCCTAAAATAATTAAGTTTCATGTAGGTTATTGGAATCGTATTGAAGTTATTGCATTTTATGGATTATCGAAAAAAAATGTGAGGCAAAATTTTGTATTATATAACAAAATAATCATTTTTAGATTACTATTAAAAACTACATATAGCTGTTTTGAAGGTAAAGAAACTGATACCATCGTTAGTCCTCTATAAAAAATATTTTATCCCTCTTTCTTTTTATTTTAGCCGTCTAAATTCCTTCAGTTCTCTTATTAAGACATAGTGGGGCAATACCCATAATATACTAGTCGATTTGTTTTCTGATGTAGAAAAACAATATTGCAAATTGTATTAAATGTATATAATAAAAAAAAAAATTCGCTTCCTATAAAGAATGTTAAAAAGTAACATAAAAAATGTTTTTTAAATAAATAAAATTTTATCCATTTTAGTTCCAAAACTTTTTTTATTTCTTGAGAAGGCCGACGTTTCGGACACTGCGGCCATCCTCAAGGACATTCTACCACAAACAGCTTTTATTATACATATGGTCTTTGACAATTCCGAACAAATAACAATATTATTAATAAATTATCATACCTTAATACAATTTTAGAACAACTTCAAATAAAAAACTTTATGGAGGCTATTATGCCAAGGCCATTTACATCAGTCCACAAATTACTCTATGAGACATTCAAACATTAGGGAATCATATAATTTTGTTATTAAGCAATCCTTAGATTATGCCTAATTACATAATTAGTCAATTGTTCACATTAAATTAAAAATTAAAACTATTTATCACAGTCAACCTTCTTTGTTAAAATTTATCACAATATTTGTAACCTCCCCTACACTCAGGTCAAGCATTTAATTTATTTATTACAACTATATTTTGGTTAAATATCCTCTTTATTTTATTATTAAAATTCATATCAAGGTTAATTATAATTATTAACATTAATTTTATCCCCCATTTTTCATAAATTAATTTTTTTGTAAATTTCTGAGCAGTCAGTTCAGATTTCTTGTGTCTGTTTTAAAATTCATCGTATAATTATTTTTTCTGATATATAAATGGACTAAAGTATTTTTCTTTTTGAATATATTATTTTCTTCATGTAAGATCATATCATTTTCAAAATCAAAAGTATGCTGGATTTTGGTTGCATGCTGCACTAGAGCTGTTTTATTTGGATCTTTCTGCTTGTTTTTTAAATCATTATTGCGTTCATAAGTTCTATCACCCAAAAATTGCTTTGTTTCACCTTTATATATATGTAGCTGAACAATATAGACACAGAATTTTATATATCAATCCCGATTGATTTTTTGTATCAATTCTGTCTTTCAATATACTATAATAATTTTTATTTTATTGTTGGGTCTATAACTTAAAAAGTACTCATCAGCATCATAATCCTTAAAAGGTTTCTTAATATCTTCAGATAGTCTCTTAATATAATTTATAAAAAATTTTGAAAATTATATCAAATATTTTTTTTCCTCGGCCTCTTAGGTACACTGAAAGATGACCCTCACTGACGTGTCAATATATTTCAACCTACTATCACAAAAAATGTTTTATTGTAATCGGCGAGCCTACGTGCGTAACCGCTAGTCAGTTAACATAGCTTGTAATAGATTTCGGATAATCCGTAAGATTAAATTATAGATGGTTATCAAGACCATTTATGCTCAATGAAAATTGTGTTCGCTATATCAGCAGATGGAAATAACAAATAACCCATTTCGATTTTCTAAAAATTGAACTTCTAATGAATTTTTAAAAAGAACAGAAAAGCTTTATCAAAAGAAAGTAGATTTTCATCTTAGGTTTATCTTTACCTTATCAGTCCTGATGGGGAGACCCAAGTTGTAATTTCATTAGCTTTGATGACATTAGAAGGAAGCTAATGTCTCTATTACTTTGTGGAGGGAAATGATTTAATAATTGTTCGGTCGTCTCTAGACTAATCTACGGATCTCTAATGCTTCCTCTAATTTCCCCCCTCTTTGTACCGCTTCATAACCGCTAGTTTTTCATTAGCTGCAGAGGAAAAAAAGGAGGAAAGGAAAAATATAAAGTCACTCTAGATTTTATCTTGCAAATTGTGTTTCCAGTGGTTTCCATGAATCTTCTGTTGGATAAGTTTTTTTGACGGTGGATAACTTTATTGGAATATTTTTTTCTTTTCTTTCCATTGAAATGAAATAATTTGATAAATTATGATTTTTAGGTTTGTAGGAATTTGATTAAAAAAAATGGAATATTGTGAGGTAAGGATGGTGGGAAGGGGGAATTTGTATTAATAATAAAAATAATTCAAATATTTTTATTTCATCATATTTTAGGATATTTATATTATTTGAGTTTGTTATTAATCCACTCGCCGCATCTCCTCACATTGGATATACTGTCAACAATAATAAATAACTAAGGTAATAAATAATAAAGGTAGTATGACATGAAGGCTTTCAAGGAAATGCATCCGTTGATTTAGTGATGGAAATTTACAAAATCGATTAGAATAAGTGTAGCTTAATTCTGACATTTTAGAGTATTCAGGAAGATCATTCGTTTCAATTTATTTCTGAATAAGAATGATTTTTTTGGGTAATTCTGTTTTACTAATATAATATCCATACCTCTCGTGAATAAGTTAATAAGTCTAGTAAATTAGGTAATGAGTTTTCTTCACGGTAGGTATTGATATGCCATATGCGCTTGGATTAAATCAGATCATATAGTGTATTTTTTATACATTTATTTCTTGTTCACTAAATACCGTTAGGATAAGCATATCTCTTATAGGCTTATATACTTCATAGGATCTGAAATAAATAAAAGAAAAATATTCTAACTACATTTTTATTCACATTAATTCTTTTTCCTAATCCCAAAAATGGGTTCTATGCTTTCTTTGATGAAATTTTCTGACTTTGAATGAATAAATTCGAGAAATGAAAATTTTTCCTTCTTTTCGTTTTGTAAGATTTGATTTTTTTTTTTTTTTTTAAGTAAAGTGTAATTAAAAAAAATTGTCAATCATTCTGTGGCAGAACTTCAATTTTTAGTTTAGAATATTATGACATGATGTTCAATTGACTTTGTACAAAAAAATGTAATCTGAAAATTAAAATTTAACCCTATCCACCATATTGTGACTTTCTACAAATACCAGTTTTTGAGGTCCTTGAAGCAATTAAAAAAACAAAACAATTTAAGGTAATTAAATTTCATGAATATATTAATTTAAAGCTAAAATATCTTTTCAAACCAGAAATAAATAACCACAGGTGTTGTTATAAATGCAGCTATGAAGCTAACAAATAGTAAGAACATAAATAATATCGCAAAAACGCTTTTCTTCCCTTTGCCTCGTACTCTGAGGTCTCATATTTAATAGGTTCCAATGTAATATAATATTTAATTAGATAAAACATTAAACATATATATCAGAGTTTGATTAAACCGAATTTGCCTTTAAATAAAATACTACTTAAATTCATTTGTAAAAATATTCAGTCACCGGATATGCTTCATAAGTTTTTATTAAATACTTTTATTTATTGATAGATATTACAATCTGCGACACAGTTGTGGGCATATCGCACTAGTATTTCTAATGTGACACAACTAAAAAATCGGTGTTTTTGAGTTATGACTATGAAAGAAATTGGTAAATATATCTTTATGAATAATCAAAACTGTATCAACCGAGCTTCAGAGCTTGTCCGCCAGAGGGCACTTGTGTCACTGTTGCTGCCTTAATGCTATTCCCCCTCCATAGGCAAGAGTGTCACATTGTCAGTTGTCTTGAAATTTGTGTTGTGTCACTTTAGAAATACTAGTGCGATATAGCATAGTTATGAATGATCTCATACATACTAAAATAAATAAATGAATGAAAAAAAAAATCTCTTAAAATATATACAAACAGAAGAATAAATAAAATGAACATAATCACACTATGTGTATGAAAAAATATATATATATAATCTCTAGTCACATTCCCCTGAGGTGTAGAGGGGTGTGAGGGGTAGAGCAGAGCTCAAAAGATCCCAGCGCATCCCTCTCGCCGCGTCACAGGTAGTGAGCCAGTTGAAGCTGAGCAAGTGCGCTAAAGCCGCAAACGCTCAACTTGAGTGGAGAATCTGACCATTGCCAGAACTCCAATTGTCCATTTTTATTTTAATAAGTCTCTTGGCCACTGCCGTTTCAACCTTCTAGGTGGGCTGTAGGGATGGGTGAAACTAGGTAAGGTTTGAACCAAAGGATTAGGATGTTTGGAAAGGTTTATATGGAATCTTGAGAATTTGGTTGGTATGAGGTCAAGTACAAAAGGGATATGTAGGTCATGGTGTTGTGTACTTCATAATAAATACAATTTTATGAAAATAGATTCAGTGATAAAAACACATCGAAGCAAGGTTTGGATTTCATACAATTATATCTCGATTATAAAAAAAAATTAATTTGATGAACAATATTAAAAAATAATATAGTTTGGACTAATATAATATAAGGATGCTATCTGCAGGAGGTTATCCTGCTGCCATATATAACCCCAATCTATCACTAATACCATTATTAAGGTACACTGCGCCATGGCACACGTGGACACAGTCGACTGCCAGCGATAATTTGGCCAATAAATGGATCGTTATATCGAGGGAATTATATTCTAATTTTCCGGTCGAGCTGGTGAATGTATGGCGGCGGTGGTGTAGGCGTGAAGGGGCGCATATGGCGGGCCCATCTCATCCTCGAGGCAGCGGTAGCCCTTGCAAACTATCCGGTCAGATCATTGGTTAATAAATATATAAATAAGTATTAGTATATTTCTATGAATAAATAATATGTCTGTATAAATATATACACGTCTCCAATAGTTCATATGAACTATAATTTTTAATGATTTTATATATAATATACTGGCTTAATTATACTTCTTATCCACCAATTGCTTATTCACAAAATTATTGGTATTGAGTCACATGACAAGACTGTAATAACCATCCAGAAATTGGTAGTTTAAATCAACTATTATGACTTATAACATCAAATCACTATGACATGATCGTTTGATATTATTGAGTAATATCTAGCTCAGTTTATAAATTTTATCTATAGCCCGTCAATAAAAAAAAATGCCTTTAAAAGTTAGATGGCTGCGTGTACAACTGCACAAATGGAACAAATCTTTGAAATACTTCAAAACCAACACATTACCCCCGAGTTTAGACCTTACATCCCAACATCCTCAAAGCTGTTTTTTGTGTCAAAATAAAATTATTAATTATTAATTTAAAAAAATTATCTATAAATAATGTAGTATAAAATTTGTTTAGAATCCTACTATTTCGCAATTTATGCCCCCACAAGCCCAATCCTTTATAAACTTGCTTTGTAATCGATGTCCCATCATTATGAAAAGACGATATTATGTTACGAAACTAAAAAAACAGTTTTAAAGTGGATTAATATTTAAATGCACGACTCTTTAGGTCTCAGACTCTTTAGGTTACGACTCTTAGACTCTTTAGGTTCAGAAAGTTCGTTGACTTCTCGATACCTAGTCAGATCGTAATATGAAATTTTTGATAGTATATGTGCACTAAAAGAAAGAGGAATATGAAGAGCAATTGACAGTTTTTAAGTGTAAAATAATTAAATGAATGCTCCCATGACTAGCTATAACTTTAAAACTTATGAGCTCAATGAAGAAAACGTGGTAATAGATGCTTCTTATAAGGAACAATCCCTTACTATCGTTGAGAAATAATATTGCCCCACAACTAATTTTTCAATGAGTTATTTTTTTTCGTTAGATAATTAGTAAGAGAATGACCATTCGTAAAATGAAGTCTCAAAATTGTTCTTCTGGCTTGAATTTGCATTGAAAACGTGTAGTAAAAACCTAAAATGTGAAAAATTAGTCAGTAAAAACCCTAAATGTGTAAAATTACGAATAAAACACCAAAATCATGCGAAATTCAAATATATTATGTGCTTTATAATACTAATATCAGCTTATTTACCACATGCTTGTTTAATCTTGTTTGAAACAAAATTAACCAACGAAATACTTACCACATAATCAAGCATACTACTATGATAAGAAATCTTGATCGTCCATAATTTATGAATCAAATGAAAGTTTTCTGAATTTAATGATTTTTTTATTCCAATAATGAAAACTGCAAAACACAATTTTAAACTTACCAAAACTACAAGAATTTAAAGATTTTGGAAAATTAACCAAGGTACTACGCAGAAAAAAAGGAGTATTTAAAATATTTGATTATAGTATTAAACGCCAAGTATTGGATTGGACATTTCCGTCCGCGTTTTCTTTATTGTATACAAATTTTATTTTCATTTTTTAATAATAATAACATACTCCTATATTATTAGACATAAATTTGATATTCGCATTTTTTATACATATTGAGTCTAATTAATCATTTTGTTGATAAACATAATTTAACCTTAAGAACTTAAAGCGTTAATTTGCGACTTTCTAATTTCTGTTTTGTTTCCATTTCTCTCAGATCGTGGCAATCACCAGGCCAAACAAGAGCTAGTGATGAAGACAGGAATATAAACTTAATCGTACCATGAACTATTTAAATAAATATTAATTTTATTTCCGGACAATATTTGTTTGATTGTTCAAATGTGTTAAGCCAATATTTTGAGCAAAATGAACTTTCCATCGTTTCTCAACAAAGGCATTTATCGAGATAATTTGCCTACTACTGTAACTAAATATTTACCTACAATATATTCAATATGAAGTATATATAACATTAAATATGCTTAAATCTTTTTCGAAATTGTTTTACTACATAAAAAAATTACATTTTGTGGTGTAACATATTCTTGCCCCAAGTCCTTCAATCAATACCCTAATAAAAATAGCTTATTTTAATATAGCTATGCTTAATACATTTCGTAGCTTATGCTGCGATGCTTGGTAATAAGAAAGTTTTAATAATACGAATTTGCATCTTTAATATTAGCTAGATCTTATTTGCAACAGAAGATTCTACCTTATATTTAATAATGTATACCATTTTTGTAATTTATCCAGAATTACATTGTATCTTCATAATTCAGGCAGTAAGTTGCTAAACTGTACCATCCTGAGAACTTATTCAAGACAAGCGGGGAACGAGAAGGAGGATTTTTCCTTGGAAGAGCGGGTGAAAATTACCCCCTCTCCTCCCCCTGAACCTTAAAAATTAGAATTCTGAAGAAGGACGGGTACTGGGACTTTGACATGGAAGGCACGAAGCCCCGTTTCTCCGCACCATTCCTCCCCTAAAGTTTCTTTTTATTCCTCCTTTACAAATTCTTTAATACCGTGAAATTTTCTTTCAATTCAGATTCACCCTGTAGGCAAGATTAAACCCATAATTATAAAAAGCGGATAAAGTTCAGGGTTGAAGCATTTTTCAAGGAGAAGTCTCTTGAAAACTTTATCCAATAGACTAAAGCTTTATAGAAGCCATTCTTAATACAGATTGCAGCCTAAGCATGGCCCGTAGGGCTAATAATGATTAAATAATTTACCTCTATGTTCTAATTTTATAAATACATAGAGTTAATTAATTTATTAAATATTTGTTGTGTCTTACCAATTACTGTGGCGTAATTTAATGATTGAAGAAACTTGCCTAAATTCTTATCGTCCCTCGAACCATAAGATTAACTATTAAGACAACGGATAATTAAATATAGACTAATAGTGAAAATTATTTATCAAATGAAATAAAAAATACTTTAATATTTATATGTTTTCCTTATAGCTGTTAAAAAATAATAGACAAAGCGTCTTTATTTACATATTTACACATTCCATATTGTACAAATATACAATAATTGTCATATTTAAATAACGTCTTAAGGAAGATTTTCTATGTTTTTTTTTCGATTACTGATCACACTGTTTCATTTAGTTATTATAATTGAATTATGAGGTGTTTATAGCTTCACGTCCGTTAATATGAGATTGTCGGAGGTGCGGTCACTAAAGATAATTAAGTAAAACTTATTTATTTGTGCTGACATTTCGATCTGAATTTCAGGCCTTCATCGGGACTAAAAAACATAACGAGATAACAAACTTAATTTAGAGAAAATGGAAATTAAAAACTCACTGCGAAATAAACCACATTTTTATTAGTAATCAAAAGTGATATAAAATGTGAAAGGATTCGATAATTATCTTACGGTGATAAGAGGGAAAATATTTTTCCAGGTTAAAAAAAACATCCGGTAAATAAGACTAATAATACTGTTGGATAGCGAATATTTTTTGAAAATAATATTTAATATATAAAGAATGACGAAAACGTATAAATAAAAGACCTGTTCAAATACAAGTTCGTTTAGCTGCCATACGCAATGCGTTTTATGTCGAGTTCGTGTTGCCAGTATAAATATTTCATACACGAGGAGAAGATGGTTGGGGGGTGCGGTAAAAATAAAACACAAATAAGTTGAAGTAACTTATTTAATCGAGCCAACGTTTTGGCCAGAATTTCTAGCCTTCATCAGGGCTATGCAACAGAATAAGACAACCAATGAATAGAGAAAATAAAAAATAAAATATATAAAATATAAACAGAATGATATAAAGTAAATAATTGTACAGAATGGAATTAATAAAATAAAGTGATGAGAGAAGTGGAAAATTAAATGTATAAATAAGTAGGTAAGTCATATAATGCAAAGAAATATGAATATATTAGTTGATTAATAATTTAAAAATTAAAATTATGAAAATAAAAAGAAAATTGAGAAAAAGAAAATATACGTAACAAATGAAATATGTAACCATAATATTAGATAAAGAGGCAAAAGATAAGTAAAGTTTAACGAAAGAAATGAATAGAAAAAAAATAAATAAAATTATTGAAAACAACAATAATAATATATGGTGAACATAACTAATAACGTAGGTAAGGAAAATTGAGGAAATAATAGAAAAGAAGGAGGGGATAAAATAAAGATAGGGGGAAAAAAGAGAATAAAACATAAAATGAACCTCTTAGCTTGAAATCTTACCGCCAAGTGGCTTCTGCGCCGCGAACGGCCAAACTCCAAATTAAAAAATACGTTAGAGATGACAAAGTGTTTTTTTAAGAGGAAACGTTACAAGTGGGTAAAAAATAAAAAAGTAAAAAGTAGATGTAATATATATGATACTAGGATGACGAAGTACCGGAAGATGACAAAGTGTCATGAGTATTAAACAACAGTTAAAAAGAGGAAACGTTATTAGAGGGTGACGACAAATATGTTAGAAAAAGTTTAAGAAGGAAATAATACGTTAAAAAGTGGGCGGAAAAATAAAATAAATAAATTAAAAAATAAATAGTTCATTTCACATAACTTATATATGAAGGTTTTCGGTTAATAGGATCACTAATTCTATAAAATTATTCTTAGAATTTTCAAATAGATTATATAACAATTTAGCATTAACTAACTGTTAAGAGCAGAATGTAAATTATAGTAAACTGCTATATAAATTTCCATATATCTGCCATATTTATTTAAAATTTGCAACAAAAAATTATTTTGAAAGTACTTTTCTCAAACAGTCCTAACAACATAAGCTGATGACACATGTACACAGTCTGTAAATAACGACCATACTAATGCATCATAACTTTACAGAAACACATAAGATCCATTGAAGGATGGTGTCAAAACTGGAGAATCAAAATAAATCCTGAAAAATCCCAGCAGATCTCACAGTATCCTTTTTAAATACTTCACACGCCTGCTGAACAGATTCGATACTTAGGACTCCATCTTGACAAGAGACTTGGAATCCACATACAAGACTGAAATGACAAGAAACTGCTCGTAGATTCCGATTGCTACAACACTTACTTGACAAACGCTCTAAACTTCCCATTCGCTACAAAAAATAGTATACACTGCGATAATCAAACCAATTTGGACATATGGAATTGAGCTCTGGGGCTTTAACAAACCATTGAATTCCACCCACATCCAATCCTTACAATCCAAATTCCTACCTAAAATCCTGATGCTCCTTATTACGTTACAAATAAACTCATCCACAAAAACCTTAACATCCCTTTCGTTGCAGATTTGGCCCAAAACAATATGCCTCTTTTCATTCCAAACTCCTTACCCATCCTAACCCATTAGTTCTTAATCTCATATCCTTAACAATTCCTGATAATCCTCCGAGGCGTCTGAAAAGAAGATGGCCACGGGACCTTCTAATTTAAATTAATGCTTGAAGTACCACCAATGGGTGGCTCCTTCCCTAGATTTTCAAGTGTAAATGAAACATTATACATATTTACTTATTGTGTTTAATCATGTTATTTGTACAGTTGTAAATTACATTAAATAACTAAATAAAAAAAATATATATACAAATAGTTGTTGTGAAACCAATGAGAATTAATATCAATTCAAAGCAGGGTGGTAAGTGATGCATGCACCTCACCGCATTTTTTAAAATTTCGAATACTTCAACTATCTCCTGCTGGATTAATTGTTTTTGTCAACTGTTCGATACATAAAATAGTAATATCAACAAAACAGTTTTCTATAACTACACAGAAGAACAGAACAAGGAGAGACATAAGAATTAGCCAGTAAAGCGGAGCTAGCATTATCTGGTTTATGTGGACGGGATAATTGCAAGGACCATAATTCTGCAATCTGTGCTTCAATGCTGGCTGCAATTCTCGCGGTATTGTTCACTTAATGCTCACTCTATTTCATTACCCTGATCCCCTATTCCATCTATTGAACACCGCTTAGGGTTGTAACTGTAAACTATGTGCATTTCAGTTTATGCAGTTTTGTTTAGCCTCCATTTTCCATAATTATGTATCCAACTATGGCAATTCTGTATTAACAATTCCATATCGCATGACTACTTCTTATCGAGTTGATTATGGTAATTATGTTTCATTTACAAATGTTCTTATTTAGACATAACCGTTTGGACGTTCACTCAAGAGACAAAACGTGTCAGGATTGAAGTATAGTATGAGAATATTCCTTCAGATTTTCAGCATAAAAACGACTTCACTGCCAGTCGTGTAATACGTGTCTACATACATATGCATAGACAAAAGCCCTGAATTTATCTCTATAAAAATATGAAAAAAATAATAGTAACTTGTTTCGTCAATAATATTAACTGTCTTGTCTTTTGCACGAGACTGAACTAAATAAAACAAAAATGTTACTGTTATATTTACCATGTAAGGACCACCAGACCGATCTGGTATGGTATTAAGTGTACTGTAAATATTATGAAATAGATATTTACTTATTTTTCCGAAAAAAAGTTGCCAATTACAGCCTTCTGATCGTTAATATAGTTTTTTATAAATATTCAAAGATATTAACACTTGGAATTCTAGTATTTCATGAATTCGGAATAGGCATGTAAGTGGAAATAAATATTAATTCTAAATAGGTTTCTCTTCATTCGGTCCATTTATTTAATTGATTGTTCCATTTGGAGTGATCGTAAAATCACCAAACTTCAGACCAATCAGGGCATAGATTTGTTTATTTTTTTGGTTTTTATACGTCTTAAACTTAATAGAGCGTTATATTTATTTCAGTAGTCCACCACACATTTCTACTCATTTTTATATTGATACAAATTACATCGGATTTGCATCAACATAGCATTGGATGATATTATAAATGTCGGCCTACCACTAAGATCGGTCAATAGTTGGATAAATATTCAAAGTTACAAGATATCAACATAACAACAAGATAAGATAAAGTATACCTAATGCAAACAAGTTCCCAAAGAATATTTGGATATTTTTGATAAATAACGAGTTTTGTTATGAGCAAAGAAGAGAAATATCAGAAGAGAAGAGAGATTATCCTTTAGGAGCGGACAGATACAAATGACAGCGGTAAACCGTAAATAATGCCCGAAAGAGGATAGTCCTCCCGCGGTCCCGGGGGAGTGACGCAACGCCCTGGATCTTGGCACATGCCACACAACTGTCCCCACAACTGCCATACATATGTCCACACCCCGCGACACCTAGTTCCTATCTAGTTCGTCCTATCTGTTCCATTGTATTGTAGCCCTTCGCTATCGAAAGCTTTGACACAATCTAAGGCTTCAATAGCGGCAGGATCTCTCGACGAGTGCAGTTATAATGATGATAAGGTCATCAAGGGTTGAAGTCTTAGTAACTTGCTTAAAGGACCTTATATATTCGAAAATGCTTTAAAATATTTAAATAATAATTTTTTTTAGAAGAATATCTGAATGAAAATTAAATAGAACAGAGTTTCCATCGGATACACGAATTCCTTCTTTTCTTCAAATAGCTATTTATTTACGCGAATTTTACATCATACGAAAATACAATACTGATGATACAAGATAAATTAATTGTTAATCAAATTCGATATGTCATGACTGGCCAATACACACTCGGTCATCACTTCATATAATGTGAGTCGCTGAATACAAGTGACAATTTAGGGAAAAAGATTTTCTATCTGAACCAAATTTACACTACAGCATTGGTAAACTGTAAAATAGCAAATAGTTAACCTTGAATTTGGTCCTGGTAAAAGTAGATTGCAAATTAAGCTCTCCTCGACTAAATTCCCATTTTTATCCCTTGACTCCTCTACTATCATATGTTATTTATTACTTGAGTGTTATATGACTATTTGCTCTAATTTTATTTTTAAAAAGCATTATGAGTACGTTTAATGCATATATTTATTAAAATAATACTATTATAATTACAAACTAAAATTATATTTGGAAGATTATTAGTTGATTTTACACAATTTAAGGAAGGCGGTATGGTTAGCGTTTTTTTTTTTTAAATAGAGAGAGAACTCAAACAGCAAAGAAACTATTTATTTGGAACCTAAGTTTGAACCCATGTTATTAGTCTTTTTCAGGACTCAAGACAGCAGTAAGATGTGAAATGAATTATTTATGTTCACAACAGAGATGCAGGATTTTAATATTTGGAAATGTTATGACATTTTGGTACAGACCACTGTTTTAACTGCAGAATTCAAAATGTTATTAGCATATTAGTTAGAAGTAAGAATTTTAATTACATTTCACTATTGATCAATACAAACTGTAGAACACAAAATTCTATTTAAAATGGATTTGTTGAAATAAGAATTTAATCTACTTTTCGCTATTGGCCGCAGTAAGCTTTAGAAATCAAAATATTATTAACGTTTTTGTTAGACATAACAATTTTAATTACATTTCGTTATTGACCACTATAAACTGTAGAATTTAAAAAAAAAGAACTATTAATTTCCCGACGTTTGTAATGGTTTAACGAGGCTAAAAAAGATTAAAAAAACAACTAAAGATATTTTGATAACGTAAGATAATAAGATACTAAAATAGTACATTAAGGTAGGGTTACAAATTACGTTCGTATAAATGTAAAGATAATTATATCAAAATTGAGAAAAAGAAGAAATAAAAATAGTGATAAAATAAAATAGACAATAATAAGTATATATACAAAAATAAAATACGTAAACTATTAGATTTAAAATGAATAGGAGACGTAATAAGACGTAAAAATAGAAAAGTAGACAGGAAAAAAAAAAATAAAAATTTAACATACTAAAAGAAGCAAAACTTTAATTTATTCTCTAATTACTTATGTGATATTCCGTCTTAAATTTTTTATTTTATTTTTTTTATTTCTCTCAAATCTAATAGTTTAGTATTAGTGTCTATTTTATTATATAACTATTTTTATTTCTTCCTTTTGTTCATTTTTATATAATTTTCTTTTCACTTATATTTACATAATTTGTAACCCTAGCTTATTTTTTTTTGTATCTTATTATCCTACATAATATCTTTAGTTTTTTTTTTGTTTTTTTTTTATCTTTTTTAACCTCAATGAAGCGCTACAAACGTCGGCAAATATATAGTTAGATCTTTTTTATTCCTTTGTAACCGCAACCCCGATCATCTCCTTCATATAATTATAACCACACTCAAACGCTGCAAATGATTATCATAAAAACTTATAATCGATGATCATAATATTCATTACGAATTGCAGTAAAAAATCAACCACTACAGGCATCAACTTAACAAGAGTAAACAGTTGGACTAAAGTTATTACAAAATAATCATATGTATATGTTGGATATTGTTGCAAATGTTTATTCGATGTAAATAAGCGAATGCAAATGGGAGGAGTAGAAGGGAGAAGCATTCACTTACCTGAGGGGTGGGAGGAGATAGGGCTGGGGGTCCCAGGGCATGTATCTCATCGTCACAACCTCCTCCTGTTCCTATTACATTACCCCACTAAGTTGATAACGAATATAAGCTTAATCTCACGGCTCAACGGATGTCTCGATAGCAGTGTGTGATTGGAGCTGCCATATCTAGAGGCTACAGCTCTGGGGTGAACATTCACTCCAATGTTTTAATATATGTGAAACCGGTATTCTCGTAGTTTGTAGTTGCAAAGCCAAAGTGGCGCATTAGTACAAGAGCAAAAAGAGGAGACAAAAAGTCAGTTATTTCACCCCAATTTTCTATTACTGTAATAAAAACTATGTATAATTACTAGTCACGTTAAAAAAAAAACGCTAAAAAAAATAATAATTTTTCAAATGGAGCCTGGCGTATTCAAAACTATATAACTATATAACCTACAGCACTATATAACCTAATGGAACATGATGAAAAGAAGAGTAAATTTTTCTATGTGTGTCTTAATAGAACTACGAGTATTTATGTTAATGATTCCCGAGATATAGTTTTAAAAAGTAACATTTCATAAAAAATGCACTGAAAAGTCAGTAGTTGAAGAATTTATTTAGGGAATTCTATATCAGAAAGAAGCTGACGTACAGATTTCTATTAGCACTCATATTAAAGTTAGTTTAATTTGCAATAAAGTAGTTTATCTTCATAGGAGTAGTAGTCTTCATGATATTTGATAAAATAATTACAGAAAATGTTTCTAGTTATGAAGATGGTAAGAGGTGAAGTCAAAAGAAAACAAAAATAGTTAACAACTATTTATTTGTCGATGTTTCGCCCCACTTTATAGAGCATCATCAGTGCTGATGAAGTCGAATGAGGACCGTCCCTACATCAGGTGGTTGAGGCACAGGTTTTTGCACCCTTGGAACTTTGACGGCACCAGTTCGAATCCGGTAAGATAGATTTATGCAAAAATTCTAAATTTGCTGCTACCTTATATCTGCCATAATTCAAACACAATGTTCTCATCAGTGTACAGATACGTCACTCTGCCACCAGACTTAGGATACAGGAGACAATAACAAATTTGTTCAGTGGTCAAACGTATGTCTAGCATAAGGTAGGTACATTAATCCTAATCAGTACATTCTACGTGCATCAATACATTCCTTCTATGGATCAAACTTGGTCAAAAATTAATTTCGATTTAATCGAATTATAAACATCTTGAACTTACGAAACACTAAATTTCACGCAGTTAGTCATTAAGCCCTAGCATAAATTGAGATATCAAGATGGTTTCAAAACCGGCGGACTCAATTATTTAAAATTTTTCTGTTCCATTCCACTGAAAGATTGGGTAGAAGCACTGTTGGTAGAGACTGCTCCAGAAATTGGCACTTGAGATTTAAATGATAAAAATAAAGTTAAAAAAATAAATAAATAACAAAACAGTTTAGATTTACCTTTATTATAATGGTGCTTGGGAAGAAGAAACGACAGAGGTAGGTTACTAAGTGAACTTTCCCATCAATACAACATGTTTTCAAATAAAATGTTATTAGTTAAAAAGAAGTACCATTATCGATATGTGCAACCAAATATTCTTACTGTAAATAACAATAAGGTATCAAAAATCGGTCAACACATATACTAAATAGGTTTTCAAACTAAATTGAATGAAGACAGTTAAACTTTCTCTGAAGAGAACTAATAATATTCCTCCTCTGTTCCGTACGCCAAGTTACAATGAGTGTAAAGCAACTTGATAAAATTGTATTCAATGATAGTGAAAAGATTTCTACGAAGTTAACAAGAAATGTGACGAATCACGTTGTCACCAGTCACTAACTAAATGTCCTCGCCCTATTTTCAGATATTACAACCGACCTATTTCAACAAGGCTATTTATATTTTTTTTTTCACCCAAAAAACAACAAATTATCATTAAAAAAAAATCTGGGTATATATTACAATTTATATAATATTTTCGAATTTGTGTTTTTCAATTTTTTTTAATAACAAGCATATTCATTAAAACCTACGCAACCTATACAATGAGGATTAAAATACAGTTCCAACACTAATATTATAAAATATATAGTAAAAAATAACTATTTAAAAAATATATTTCTGAGTTAGTTAACTATTTATATGTTATTATTGGCGCGACAGACCATAAAGGTCAAAGTCCTCGCGAGATACATCTCGCGTCTCATGACGTGGTTTTCATAGGGTGGGTTCGTCACTCACACGCCTATTTTTGTGAGTGCCACCCATTGTCTAAGGGCCTCACTAACAATGCTCGGGGGAGATTGTGAGTGAGTGTTGTATAATTATATGCTTGAAAAAATCCCGGATAGGGCCGGGGACTCAACCTCGTAACCTTTGGGTTGGTAGACAAGTGCGTTACTACGCTGCTACCTTCTATCACACCCCCAAATATTTATATGTGGTTAACATTAAATACTCTTTTTTTTTTTACTATTTTGTACCTTAATTGACCCGGGCTATTTTCCGACAATCTACTTCATCCTGTCAACTATCTTCTTCGAATATCAAACTAAAATTTAAGTTCAGTAGTTTACTGCGATAATCTCGCATCTGATTTATTTCCTTCTTATCTTTAATTTATTCGAAATACAATCGATATCATGTTTATTCGTATAGAAAATGTAATATCATTAAGAAAGTGTACTCAACACACAGATATAGTAAAGCTGAATTTATTATAATGACTATCTTTAAGTAATGTAAAATGTAATAAGTAATTGAGCAATCGAGTAATTGAAAATATCAATCTAGTTTTACTTTCAAGATGCAGCTATTCGATTTTTTTTGTTGTTTGTTTTTTTAAATATTTTTATTGAAATTTACAACTGTATATTATATAATACATTCAGTAAATTTGATGTTAGTTAAAATGGAGTGTTACAGGCGTGTAGAGAAACTACCCATTGGTAGCACTCTAATTAAACTGCTGTGAAACCTGAATTTTACTCATTGATACCTCAAAGCTAGGCTGTACATGAACGGATGTTTTCAAATTCCCACAATTCTTTTGTGGAAACCCGAGGGTTTAAATAATTTGAGACATTAATAATGGAAATGGGGTGAACAGTTGGCTAAAAAAAAAGAAAAAAAAGAAAGTGACAAGTTCAGAAACGGACATCCTGTTTTTTAGCACAGTATTTTGTCAGGAGGTGACGGTAGCAGCGTGGTAACGCCCCTGTCTGCCAACCCAAAGGTTGCGAGTTCGAGTCCCTAGCCCTATCCGGGATTTTTACAAGCATATAGTTATACAATACTCCCTCACAGCCCCTCCCCCTGGGCATTTGTGAGGCCCGATAGCCAATGGATGGCACTCACAAAAATAGGCGGGGGAAGTGACGAACCCACCCTATGAAAACCACATCATGAAACGCACCACGATGTATTCCTATATTCCTAAGTACACTACGGGAGGCCTTGGACCTCCACGGTCTGTCGTGCCAATAATAATAGTAATAATTTTGTCAACATTCTGAGCCCAAATTCTTCCAAACATTCTTGAAATATCATAATGTAATTTGACCAATAAACCTAAGAATTGGTTAGTCTTTAGCACAAAATATTGTTATTTGAGCAATAAACCAAAGAATTAGTTAGTCTTTAGCACAAACTATTGTCATACAAGCACGGACAGAAATACTAAACCCATTAATACTATTTTCAAAATCTTGAGTTGGACTAGTTTCAAAACGTTCACGGTATCTAGTTGAATAATTTGTGAGAAAAAAAATCAGCTGAGCCATTCGCTCTATCGTCACATACATAGAAAGTAAAAGATTGTATTATTTATATATTTAAATACCTAAATAGTTTATTTATCCTATTCGTGACTTAGTCGGGTAAATTTATTAAGGAAACCTGTAAAAATTCATTTTCACAATATTTATTGGTGACAATACCGCACTTACTATATTATTTAATAATGTTAATAACATTTCACTCAATAAGTTATGCCCAAGCTCCAACGAAAAGATATCTGATATCCAGCGGTGAAATTGTAATTTATTTAAGCTAATAAACCAATATAACCCAGGGAGTGTTAAAGTATACTTTGAACACTACTCGATTAAAGCAATGAAGCATGATCTAATACCCCTTTTCTTTGAGTAGTATTCATATTTCGCAATGCTTAAAGTTACTTATGGAAAAGAACTTTTTATATAAGTACCGCTATATAAAACCATCCTAATTAAGCCTTGATGAAGCGCTCCTACGGTACCATATTTTCCTCACATTAAAAAGTTTTTCTAAGTTTGATTTTAAGCAGATAAAAGATCTGAGCTAAGAGTTTAGAGATAGAAGCTGTGGCACAGCTATTAGACAAAGAAATTAAATAAATAAAAAGTAGATACGAGCAACTATTAATATTACAACAGAAATCATAAATAGTTTCAAAGACATGCTATTTTCTCAGCGAGATTAAAAAATACAGACATTCCTTGCTTTGTAGTCCAG
>NW_027106407.1:1233733-1234464 GCF_000696795.3 Halyomorpha halys | reverse complement strand
AAGATTTTCAAGTGTATATGAAACATACTACATATTTACCTGTTGTATTATTTTGTACAGTTGTAAATTACAATAAATAAATAATTAAAAAAAAACAAAAAAAAAAAAACAAACTTCTTCGAATACCAAACTAAAATTTAAGTTCAGTAGTTTACTGCGATAACTCTCGCATCTGATATGTTTCCTTCTTATCTTTAATTTATTCGAAATACAAACGATATCATGTTTATTCGTATAAAAAATGTAATATCATTAAGAAAGTGTACTCAACACACAGATTTAGTAAAGCTGAATTCATTATAATGACTAGATTTAAGTAATGTAAAATGTAATAAGTAATTGAGTAATAGATAATATCAATCTAGTTTTACTTTTAAGATGCAGCTATCAGTAAACTGATGTTTTTTAAAGATTTTTATTGAAATTTACAACTGTTTATTATATAATACATTCAGTAAATTTGATGTTAGTTAAAATGGAGTGTTACAGGCGTGTAAAGAAACTACCCGTTGGTAGTAGCACTCTAATTAAACTGCTGTGAAACCTGAATTTTACTCATTGATACCTCAAAGCTAGGCTGTACATGAACGGATGTTTTAAAATTCCCACAATTCTTTTGTGGAAACCCGAGGGTTTAAATAATTTGAGACATTAATAACGGAAATGGGGTGAGCAGTTGGCTGAAAAAAAAGAAAAAAAAGAAAGTGACAAGTTCAGAAACGGACATCCTG
>NW_027106407.1:1218883-1232399 GCF_000696795.3 Halyomorpha halys | reverse complement strand
GTAGCCTTACTTATATGACTTTTCAAACAGACAATTATAGCGAGTAGGTTGGTCGAAGTACAAGTCACAATATCACAAGAGGAGATTATAACACAAATAAACGCCAATCCTTCCCCGTCGGAGCCACCCCGCTAAGACTTCCCTTAGAGCGACGTCCTTATATCGCTTTTAAAATATTAGCTTAAAACGTGAACAGGGAACTTTAAGATACTTAAAACGAGCAATATTTAAAAAGCGCCTGAAATTGAAAAACGGTATGAAACCCTCCACTCCAACCATCCATGGTTATCTGACTTTTTAAACAAAAAATTATAACGAGTAGGTTGGTCGATGTCACAATCTCATAAGAGGAGTCCATAACACAAAAAAAAGCACGAGATATAATTAATAACTAACGGGGTGGGTTCGTTTGTGTTACAACCTCGCAAGATTGTAACATCTCGTACATCGACCAAAATAGTGGTTATAAGAGTCTGTTTGAATAACTAAAAGTATTCCCCCCACTGTTCCCACTGTACTAAAAAGAAAAAGAAGAAAGAAGAGAAGAAACCATAAATTTATCTAAACTTTTTATCAATGACTAACGTTAATTTAAAATTAAATGCACTTATTTGAAATTCTGTAGCAGTTTCCTTAAATTAGATTTCCTCTAGATTATAATCATAACAGAAAGGAAATTCATACTTTTCTTCGGATCAACAGTTAGCAAGCTCAATGATCGATGATGAGATAAAGGAGGCAGTTTCAAAATTGTATACTAGTTATTTATGTAAGTAGTTTTTTTTTTAAAACTTTTTTCTTATTGATCGTAAAATGAGAGAAAGCGTCAACTCTCACGAATCAGAAGAGGAATTCCGCTATCGACTATTTAAGTTAAGTAGCTATCAGAAGAAGAAAGGGGAGAGAGGAGAAAGTAAGGGGCGGTAATCGAATCCGGACCTCAACAACCCCGCCAATTAATATGTATTAGGAGCAAGGAATTAGCAATTGTTTAACAATAACATAATGGCGGTGCTGTCCCGCGAAGAGAGATGTTGCGCCCTAAGCCTCCTCCTTAGCATTCCCTGTGCGGTTCGAGGATAGCCTCCAGCACAGCCCCTTTTACTTACAACAAAGCTCCCGCTCAAACGACCATATTTTCACACCTTCAACGTTTCCTCATTTCAGTTTTATTTTTTTAAATATATTTATTGAGAGGGAGAAGATGGGTTTCATGAAATCTAATTCTTAAAAAATAAATATTTGAATCTACAGAGAAACATCTCTTAGCGAATACCCCTAAATAATGGAAAACCCTTTGGAAGTAAATTTTATTAAGTTCTCGAAAAGCAAAATCCAAATTTAATGCATTTGAAATCATTTATTGTGAAACCGTCACTGCGGTTATAAATCACCGATTTATAGTCGTTATAAAATTTGTATCTACAAAATCACGATTCCAGAATTAAATATGTGGGGCATGTGTGTTAAAAAAAAGTTTTTAGTACATTATACTGTTTCCCCATTCTCCCCTCTCCCCTATTATAATAGAGCTTTAACGGAAATTTATTTAGAATAAAAAGTATGCATTAAATATTTTTCCTACGTAAATATTGGGTAGTTTATTACAAATTAACTCTAAAGCCAAATTAAAGAGAAAATATGCCTTATTTAAAAAATTGTATTTGGGCCGCACCGTAGCTCAGGGGTTAGGCACAAGTCTGTGGGAGGAGCCGGTTCGAGTCCGGCCTTGGTGCGTTGACTTTTTTATTAAGTGGCGGTCCCACAAAATGAAAAACTTGACCCCCCAACCATGGTTAGAATAGGTTGGTCACCTGTAGATAACCAGGCAAACATCACCTTCAATGTGGATTGTCTTAAAAAAATAGAATATTGTATTTTTTTTTATTAAAAGAAATAAAAAGGAAAAATATATTGCAAATGCAGAATTGGTTTTAATCATCAATTCTCATAATAGTAGATAATAATAATCATCAATACCTTAGTAGTAGTTAGAGATACGTAAATCTGTATAACAATAAAAAACAGCAAAACATATTAACTTGATTTAGTGAATGATAACACTTTCTTCCTTCTTACTGTATAATAATTTATTACTTATTACATAGCAACGTTTCGGGAGATTTCCCCCATCTTCAGGCTGCTGATAACAAAACTTATCTTTAACATATAATTATTCTCCTATAAGTCTTATTAGCTAATATCTTATAAAATTATTGTCATAATGAGTAAAATTTTTTTTTCAAATGTCCTACATTGCAGGAGAACAATTACCTTTCTGAAGGTTATATTCCAATGTCACCCAAGATCACATTGGAATATAACCTTCAGAAAGGTAATTGTTCTCCTGCAATGTAGGACATTTGAAAAAAAAATTTTACTCATTATGACAATAATTTTATAAGATATTAGCTAATAAGACTTATAGGAGAATAATTATATGTTAAAGATAAGTTTTGTTATCAGCAGCCTGAAGATGGAGGAAATCTCCCGAAACGTTGCTATGTAATAAGTAATAAATTATTATACAGTAAGAAGGAAGAAAGTGTTATCATTCACTAAATCAAGTTAATACCTTAAGATTCTTCCAGTCAAAGGATTATTAAACAAAACATAGTTCTAGAGAAAGAATGAAAGGGATTTTTGAAGTCAAATAAAAAGATCTAAATATTCTTCAAATCAATGGTTGAAACAAATTACTTAGTTACTAGAAGGATACTTTTTTTATTATATAAAAGGGAGTGGAGTAGCTCAGAGTGTAAGGTACTGCACTAATAAATCCAAGGTACTGTACGTTCAAATCCGGTTGTGGTATATAATTATTTGTTTTGTGATTGTAGGCGTGAGTCAACCCTTTGGGTTCACCATGCCTGAATTAAGTGAGTACCTATTATTGAAGGAAAATCTCGGGGTTGAGGGTGAAAATAAAAAGGAAAAGTACACATAAGACTGTATATCCCTGACATAACGACACATTTTAAACCTTAAGAAGCCCACTTTCCAGTCATGTATTTCAATCTATTTTTATTTTATAAATTCTCCCCCCCCATACTTAATTTAATTATATTTTATATTTACTGTCCTTTCTTTTCTTCTATATTTATATATCTTAGTTTTAATTTATATTCATATGTTACTTCCAACTTATGTATAATTACATTACTTTATTATTAATGTTCTATTTTATAATTTACATTCCTCTGTACCCCTATTTATTTGGTATATAGTCTTTCTTTACCATTAATATATATCGTATCCATTCTTACTAACTTTATTTCTTCTGTGTTTTGTTTCCGTGTACATGTATAATTATTATTTTTTAATTTTCTTAATATATAATTTCTTCTCCCCCCTATTATGTATATTATCACTTATTATTTACCTAATTTTAATATTTTCTTTATTTTCTATAATATTTAATTTAAAATTGAGCGTACTTAACTGCCAACCCCCACCACTCCTCCCAATACGAACGGTTCACTCTGACTTTGACACTTGTCAAACAGGAATGTTTTCTGCCTCGTTAATTGTCTTCCTTTATTCTTGATTTTACTCTTATCCCCCTTTTTTCATCTCTTAGTTTGTACTTTCTTATATATTTCCTTTTTATTTATTGTCTATAACCAAATTAAATATTTTTCTTATTTAATTTTTATGTTTCTTAGTATACCCTTTTAATTTTTTACTTATGCTAAGTGTTTCTATCTTTTTTAGCCCTGATGAAGCCTTGCAACGGACCATCTTCCATTTATTTTTACACAAGAACAATCAGCGATCTTCCAGTATATTTTATTTTGTAGGAATATAGTCCTAAAGGTACTAAAATATTTTATTATTAAAATATTAGTAAAATATTTTATGTTAATCAACGTTTCGCCCCACTTTGTAGGGCTGATGTAGAAAGGTGACTACAGTAATATTTTTAATTTGTTTATAATAACAGGATAACTAATATTCATATTCTGATTGCATTTCTAATCTATTAAGTTTAATTAAATTAAAGCCTTTTTTAATTTTCTGTTTTGTTTTTTTGTGGTTTTTCATTTTTTAAGATCTTTATGTTTACTTCCGCCTGAATGCATGTATTGAACAGAGCTTTAAAGAAAGCCGAACAACTATTTATGAATTATTAAATATAAATTTGGTCAATACTAATTACAATCCACTTGTAACATTATTAACCCTTCACCTCCATGATCACATGTCGGAGCCCTTAGCACACCAGCATCTTTCCAGTCACAACAAGAGACCTGAGGCGAGTGACAAAGGAAGGGCGAGTGAGGCACAATGAAGACATGGACAGGCACAAAAAGATGCCAAGGATAATAGATCCTTTGGCGGCCCTGTTCTGTTTTTCTCCTGAGGTGAGTTATTAATGCGAGAATGGTCATTAGGACTGTTCCGGGAAGATGGGAGATGCCTAACAAGAGCTGCCGCTGTATAAGTGAAACCCAGCTAATGATGATGTCCTCCTGATGATCTTTCTCCTTTCATCTTCTCCAACTCCTACCGCCCTTTTTTACACTTTTATTAGTTATCACAGTTTCTCGGTCACTTTGTCTCAGGTCCTTACATTGCTCATGGAAGTCGTGTTCAGCTCTTAATAATAAACAAAATAAAATAATTGGAGTAAAATAAGGTTGTAAACTTGTTAACCGGAAAAGTGAAAAAATAAAATAAAGTAAAATATTAGGGAAATTTTCCCTACCCAATTTAACCTAACATTCGTTGGGCCGGCACGAAATAAAGGTCGACCCCCCACAGGCCGGATTCGAATCAGCGCCGCTGCACTTACGAGGTTGCTATAAACTTCCTTGGCTACAAACGGCCTTCTCTCACAACCATCCGCCAAACAATCACTCTACGCTGATATAGCGTATAGTGATTATACATTTATACGTCGTAATATATTAGGATAGACACAATAATACAATCTATCACATATACTAAAAGGAGACCATAGTTCAAAATGTAGTTATAAATCGAACTACAGCTCGAAACTAGAACTCAGTCTGTTAATTACATAGACTTATAACTTGGGACAAATATTTAACTTTTTCAAAGCATATAAAAAAATTAATAGCTTCAGCTAAAAACATCGTCAGTCAAATGTAACAATACATTAATAGAAATTCTAAATTATTATCAAAAACAAACAAAACAATAGGCCAACATCTTATTTCACCCCTGTCTGGAGCTATACCTGGACTTTAGAGGTTATTCAAAACATATGTATATGGAAACCCAAATCAGGAGGCAAGATATCACTGAAATGATGCAACCACAAACTTACCAAACATATGCACAAAACTTGAAACCTAAATTGTTAACAAATTATTTATTGTATTTATTTTATTTATAACTAATTTTGGATTTAAAAAAAATAAAAGACAGGAAACTGCACGTCGATTTCGACTATTACAGCACTCACAAGACAAACGGTCTAAACTTCCAACACATTACAAAAGACTAATCTGCTAAGACTAATTTTTTTATCATCCCATAGGCGTTGATGACCAGAGGGTTTTACGCCTTTAAGCAAAAATCAACAACAACAACTAATCTGCATGACAGCAATAAGGCCAATCTGGACATATGGAGTTGAGCTTTGGGGCCCCACTAAACCTCCGAATTCCTCTCGTATTCCATCCTTACAATCCAAAACTCTTCGTATTATCCTCAATGCTCCTTACTTTGTCACAAATAAAATCATACAGAAAGACCTTAATGTACTCTATGTAACCGATCTAGCGCGAACCAGATATCACTCCGTCCATTATAAACTCCCTAACCACTCAAACACCCTAGTTTCTAACCTTTCATCCTCTTCCATTCCTGGCAATCCTCCGAGGCACCTGAAAAGAAGATGGCCACGAGACCTGCTAATGTAAAACGTCATTAGAGTGCTGCCAATGGGTAGTTTCTCTACACGCCTGTAACACTCCAATTTAACCGAGATAAGGTTTACTAAATGTATTATAATGTACAGTTGTAAATAGCAATAAATAAAGATTTAAAAAAAAGAAAGCTTTCATATTCTAAAAACAAATGGATTCAAATTTATTTTTGTGACATAACTGGAATATAATGTTGATGATCCAGGTCATTCATACAAACTTTACACGTAGATATTCCTGAAGGGTCTATGCTCTTGGAGGATTACGATTCATTAAACGTAAAAGTGCCTTATGACGTATCAAAAGACGATGAACCATTATTAAATATTTCATTAAACAAATTAATATAGCTATTACTGAATGTTAAATACAATAAAAAATGTCTCACTACAGTGGCTGTGAATTGACTAAACGTTCAGTTTTTTTAATATAGATAAATTAAGTATTTAAAACTATGTGGGTAATTTTTTTTAGGATCATTAGTAAAGCTTTATGTAATTATCTTTTTTTTTTTTTTTTTTTTGAAATTGATAGATTTATTTATTGATAGATATTACAATCTGCCACACAGTTGTGGGCAATAGGTAATATTGATGAATGATCTCATACATACTAAAATAAAAAATAAAATAAATAAGTAAAAAAAAAAAATAAATAAAAAAAAACTCTCTTAAAATATATACAAACAAAAGGATAGACAAATGAACATAATCAGACTATCTGTATGAAAAATAAATAAATAAAATAACATAATGATAAAATAATATATTCAATATTTACAGAATCGACCTGAGGATCCCTGACCCCACTCTATCCCCCACGTGTGAGGGGTAGAGCAGAGCTCAAGAGATCCCAGCGCATCCCTCTCGCCGCATCACTGGTAATGAATGTAATTATCTAGAATTATTTACATGAAAACGTAAATAAAAGCTAAACTGATAGCATATGATTAAGATTTATTCAACTTAAAATTATTATTTTTTTTTTAATCATTTTTCTAAAAGAATGAAACAATTATTCACTTTTCCTAATAAGGTTCTTTTTAATATTTTCACCAAAATTTAGTTTTCAAAATAAGTAACTTTTTTTTAAAAACTTTATTCAAAAGATCATATAGAAGCTTTTATAGCTGACTTTTTATTTTATTTGGATTTGTTAAAAATGTTTTAAAGAAGAAAACATTGTATACTTTCCATCACCTTAATATAATATAAATACACCAGACTATTCGAACGCTGAATTATCCAACATGGCAGACAAGTAAAAGTAACATCATGTTCTAATTTAATTTATTTTTCTAGGATTTATTCAAAAACTTTTTTTTTAACTTTAACTTAACTACTAGCCAGATCAGTGTTAAAATGGCTTTTTCAGCTTTAAATAATGTTTTGAGTAATAATAGGTAACATATAAGAAGTGGTATTTCACAGGAAAAACAACCAATAAAATTAAATTAATGTGATAAATGAAATCCAACAGGGATGGTAATGTTTTAATTCGTCATATTTAGACAACAAATTATAATAAAAGTTAATAGTTGTTTCTGTACCTTTTTTTACCTAAAATTTCTTAATGATTAGTATAGATCTTTTATAATTGATGTAAACGTAATTAGCAAGAACATGGCTTTATTTATACAAGTCAAGAATGAGAATAAACAAAACGTAACATTCTATTACTAACTAAAGCGAACAATGGAATTTGTTTTACAGGAATCATTGATTACTTTCCCCTTTCTGTGCCCCATTCAAAAAGAAAATGAAATCTGATAAACGCCTACTAAAGCAATAATTAAAAATTGATTTTGACTAGTTAGGTTATGATACAAAACGAAGTTTTAATAATGTATTTGTTTTGGTAGATCAAATACGAAGGGAAGATAGTGGAGGTGCTGGATTAAAGAGCACTAATAAGAGAAACTTATTATATTCGTAGCAAATTTCCGTTACGGAAAATTCCAGTGATAATCCATTATAGCTAAATATACATAAATTATTTTGACATTATTTTATTTTGTTTTTACAAACCCCTTCTTGGTCATTTCTGACATACGGGACGGGTAAATAGGGTTATCTAAAGGTTACCATCCTATTCTAAACACAGTGGGGGTCAAGTTTTCATGTTGTGGGACCACTACAGAAATAAAAGTAACCCCTCCAGGCTCCCCTCAAAATTAATTATTTTGATATAGATTTGTTAAAATAAGACTTCCCAATAAGTAGTCCTAAAAAACAGTGTTCTTTTACCGTATTTTATATATATATCGGAGGTAGCGGATTGGCGCTCAACATTATTCGTTATTTTTAATTGATATTTCTATTTATGCATGTAGTTATATCAAACATTACACTGTTTAATTATTCATATTTCTTTATTATACGGCGAATGAGAATGAATAATAATATATAAATCACAGATAAATTACTCGGATAACTCAATCATAACAGTATATATTAAATTAAATAAACTCAAATATATACTAACTGCTTTGTCAATCATTAGTAATATGCTACAGATTAGGAGTAGTCATATATTATAAACTCTTATATGTTTATTATATTTTAGAATCCCATCTGAGAGACAGAATCTACCATGTCAAAAACATATCTTTATTTTCTATGTCTTGGGTCAGTCAGTTCTAAATGGGCAGGTGGGTCCGGAATCGAATCAAAATCACACTTTTGAACTTTAATATCTCAAATTTCCTTTAAATTTCAAACAGATGTAGTGTAGGTATAGAACAATGAAATTTTATTGAGATATGGCCACTCGTTCTTGAATTATAGAACTATCAAATCCTCATTGGATGAGCAAATGGGCCAAAAAAACTGAGAACATATTTCGCAATTGCAGCAGAAGCTTCCCGCTTCCCTATGGTGATATAAGATAGGTGCCATGTTACAATATATTTCATTCACATGATATTCAAAACTATGTAGTTCAAGATAAGTTATCATTTCTCAAAACCCTTTTATTTTTCTCAGAATGTATATATTTTAAAATTTAAAAACTCATTCCTTGATTAGGTTTTATTATTATAAATCACAGGGCAAAATATACATGTGAGATGGAAATGGCTTCAATGTTAAAAAAAAATTAAAGACTAAAGCTCCACGTATAAATTTAACTCTTCATTCATATTAATTATTACAATAATGTTAGACTTAAAGTGGTCATGAAAAAAAAAAACATATCTCAGAAGTGAATAATGATTGAGTTAATAAGCCAGGAGATATAGCAGGAGATTCTTTTATTTTCGTAAGCTTCTGATTCCATTGAAAAAAAATGTTCACAAATATTCAACATAGTTATGGGAATGAACGCAAAGTCTTCACCAAATGAGACTCCCTTTGAGGTGTAGTCACCAAGCGATTGCCCTCTCGCAGAAGAAATCATTTCTCACTTTAGTCATTTAATAAACCGACCTAAGATAATTAATTTAATGCGTGATTAAGCTATTCTTTTACCCACCAAAAAGGGAAGCAAGGTTCTATCCTTACCTTTGTTTTCCAACCCCTCACCGTTAAAACAAGAAGGTAAAAAACTTTTCTGGAGTTGTATATTACACTGCACTAGTATTTGAAAAAGTATGTAAAGGGCTACCCCATTTATAATAAACAATTGAAGTTATTATCTATTCTCCAAAATTCAACAGAACTTTATTCGTCATTCTCCATTCATCATTATAATTTTAGATACGCAGTGGAGAGGATCGCAGGAATCTCTTTGAAAATTAAATAATATATCACAATGCTCATATTTTAGGTAATTATTTTACCTTAATTTTACTCTTTATTTATCTTACTATCTTTTACTTATTTATATTTTCTGTAATAACGATAAGAAAGAAATTGAGACGGGAAGCCAGTGAGAGGTGTTGTGTAAAATGGATTTGCCACTGACGCAATTATTACCAATATTTTTATCTTTTTCATATTTATTTGAAACCAATTTTCGTTCATTAGTTATTTTCTACTTTATTATTTTACAGCCCGTTTTTTATATTCCTTTCAGTGGCAAGTCTATTGGAAACCTCCCGCAAGCTGATTGATTGTGGTTGGTAGTTAGGCTTTGTAATTATTTTTAATTATTATTTTTTCATTATTGGAGAGCTTTTCGAATTCTCGCCTGTTTAACAATTTGGTAACACAAGAGTAAGGAAGGCACTATTTCACCAGTTACACTCACAAAAACTCTTTGTTACTCAAAACTCTCAGATTGTTATATTTCATAAATAAAGCATTTTAATCTCAATAAGAGGCTATAAAAGATTTATTACGGATTTGGTGACAGGTGTCGGTAAACCAAGTATTAGTTCTAACCGCCTGATTTATATCTTTAGGTTTTGCTGTATTTTAATTTTTTTTCCATGAATTTCCTTTATAGTAGTTGCCAAAAAGTACTTAATCACACTTACATGGAAACGAATTTTAAAAACTGTTAATAATTAGGTAATTAATTTATTAAAGTAATACATTTTTTTTCGACACATAAATAAACGTTCTTTAATTTGTTTTATCATAGTTTTTCAATCAGTTTCAGCGTTCAGGACTTATAGGTGAAAAACGGAAAAAAAAATAAAAATACTATTCATATGTCAATATATAAATAAGGCTATACATATGTTATAGCGTCGTTTATACTGCCGTGTACGGGGCTTCGGTGTTTCTAAATCCGACTCGGGGTTCTCCATACCCGTATTATATTGAAATTTATTCATGTATTTATATTTTGTATTAATATTTACATATTTATTTATATTCTATGTATTTATATTATGTATTTGAAATATGTATCTCTATCGGTTCCTGATGGGAACCGACTAAAAAAGTATGCGCTATATTTAATTCAAGCACTAGATACCATATGGACCCCTCACCATGGTATGCTAGATATGAATATCTATAATTAATCATTGGAATTTCTTGCCAACGGTATCATGTTCACCAATTTACTATGCTAAAGTCTTTGTTACATATTTTATATTTACAATTATATATACATTAGAAAGAATAATATTGTGAGAGAGCATGGTAGACCTGTTTCCTTATACTTAATTGTTCTATTATGAATTGAGAAGTACCAGTTAGGATCTTTGATAGTTATTCTGACTCTAAGTTATTAATTCTGTTATTGACATTCAAATTACAACAGAAAAGGTCTCACTTGTTTTGGTACATGGGTCGGCTAGGCAGTTCTCGTGGCAGGGCATCCATATTCGCTAGGTTCCGCAGCCTCCCGGCGGCCGTTGCTGAATCTCTGCTAGGTTGTGACTTCCTCCTCTGGCCTCCAAGTGGTCTTCCCCTGATCTTCCCTCAAACTGTCTTCAAGTGTCCATCTCTCCTGGACTGTCTTCAACTGTCACACTGTGTCCAACTCTCAGACCGTTTGTAACTGTGTTCCTCCTGCCCTTTTTGCTTATTTTCTCCCCCCTCCTTCTTTTGATTTCTGTTCTTTGATTGTTTTTTCTATGTTCAGAGGGAGTGAGAAGAGAGTGAGAGGGTGCATATCCTCTGTTATCTATATATCTCCGTACATTACTTTAGATGTTTTGCCGATCGGTTTTCTGCCTAGGGCCGGCGGTATCTTTGGCATGCCGACAAAAGAAATTACTTAGCGCTACGAATTCCAGCTGGTGCCTACCCTATAAACATCATTACGAAATGTATAAATATCGTTTTTTTGGTTCAAGACTGCTTACAGTTCACGACATACTACTTAACCTAATTAATATGTTACGGAACTCATTCCACACCAAACTTAATGCTGTTTTGATTACATATTCCATAACTGTTTAGCTAGGATGCACCATTTAGGAGATATAAAAGAAAAAACTGATTCCTTACTTAATGAAATTAATTCCCTACATTAGTAAGAGCTTTAGAATCGCAAAAATGCCTTTCCATGTTAAGTGCGATAGCTACTAATTTTAAAAATTAATTGTAGATGTATGTTCTCTGAAATGGATTTCTTGCAACCAGTTCCTGGACTTCAAGACTTCCCATCATACAGCATAGCAAAATATTATATTTCACATTGAGAGCTACTTAATTGGAAGGAAAAAAGACTTAACGGTTTAGTTACAATCTATCAAGGGGGATAATGAAGATGGCAAGAGAGCAGGAGGTATATTAAAAAGAGAGATAGACCTAATAGGCAAGAGAGCGGGGCCCCTTCCAGAGGTAATTGGAAAATTTACGGGCCGCAGGAAATGTAATTAGCCCCAAAGACTGGAGGGGGTTTCAATCTCTTGGGGGAATCCTGCGGTGATAAGGGTTCTCTGCTCCCAAGATGGAAAACATGGTAAAATTGTGGCTCGATTTCCTCCCACAACAGTTCACAAAATGGCTCTTTTCCTTTCTCCTCCGTAAAAGAAGGTAGTTCAGTAGTATTTATGATAAAATAGAGTGGAGTGAATCATGGATGCGCTGTAGGATTTGTAAAGCAAACTTGTTCGTTCCTTCTGTTTCAAAATGAAGAGAATATATTGATAATTGTTAACGACCTAAATGTTTTGTAACGAAGTAGAGCTAGTGTTATTCACTTATCATTGAATTCAGTCCTCACGTTCGAACGCTTTTGGCAGTATAAATACAGTGTAATCTTTCTGAATACACCTATACTGCAGTAACGGCTCATCCTATGGATGTCAATCTTAAATGAAAAACCATTAACTTTGAAATATAGGTAATTACCTACCCAGTAGGATCATTTCGAGAAAATGCAATTTCCAAAGAAAAAAATAGTGAATTAAAAAAAAGGATAAAAATAGCCAGGTAGCTATTTTTAACGTAAAGGAAATTTATACCAATAATTTATTTGCAAAATTATGATCGTTTAACTTTGAATATTTAAGCTAAAAATCCAATTTTAAATTAGTTTTTTATAGTTATATGAACTTCTATTAGTCTGTTCTCTACAGCATACTGGCCTTATCTTGTTAACATCCTACGGAATTCAAAACAAAGCCTATATTTAAAACTTGATATGTGTTGTAATGATATAATTACAACACATACGCTGTTTGCAAAATCTTGTAGAACAGGCTGAATTTAGAATTTTTAAAAATTTGAAAGTCATTCGAAGTGATATATGTAAAAACATGTAGATAATTATGTTTTAAAATGAACTTCTATTTATGTTTAATGAAACTCAGCTGTCACTACCTATCCACACTGCAAAATTAATTTTATTTACATAAACGATTGAACATTTAAAAAATAACATCAACTACTTTTTGTCTTTTATCAGTGCTAAAACAGATTGGTTAAAAAGGTAATACATGATTATGAAACTGACTTGTAAATAAAATAGATAATAAAGTGGAGATATAAAAAGACCCATATAAAATAATAAATAGTTGACGCTATTATTTAATTTTTATAATTTATTAAACATGGATTTCGTTTGGAATAGACCATATGCATTTTGATCTGGAGCTCAAACGAGCGAAAACTTATGAGACGTTTATACCAAACTAAGATAAATCCATATTCTAAAATTTTTTTTAAAAGGTAAATTCTGAATCCCAAAATCTCCAATTCCATATCACAGCCCTCGAAGAATGGTGTCGTAATTAGAGGATTAAGATAAATTCCAACAAATCCCATCAAATCACC
>NW_027106407.1:1215248-1216379 GCF_000696795.3 Halyomorpha halys | reverse complement strand
AATACTACACGGTGATAATCACAACTGTAGGGGTCATTAATATCGAGTAAATTTACCGTCGTACTATTAGGATTTGCTTGTACTATCAACTATCTTGACATACGGCTTACGATCATTTCTGACATACGGCAATTTGGAGGGGAAAGATTATCTACAGGCAACAACCCTATTTTAACCTGTCTCAATCATTAAATTAATTTTGCATATAAATTATGATTATTATAATAATTTCAAGCTAAATGAAAACTGCATAATATTTAATTTAATTGAATTAAAACATGTGTTCACTGTTCAATATATTCTCTTTATCACATATATTATTATATGCGCACATGCGACATTCACGAAATGATAAAATGTTATAGAATTACGATTGATTTTTATCACTAGTCAGTACAAACCTTGATATTGAATAAGAAATGCATTTATTTTTACACGGCTTGACCTTTCATTAAAATTAATTTCTTTTCTGCCTCCAATATAAAAAGGCAAGGAAAACAAATGGTAGGTTAAAATGTGCAATAAATTAATAAAAAACACTTAATGCCTGGAAATATGGGTATGTACTTGGAGAGTAGCAATTTTTTAACAATGTTTTCTTAAATAACAATACAATTTCTCAAATCAGATTACTTAACATAATAAAAATTAATTATATGACCTAGAGTATGGAAAAAAATTAAAATAATTTATTAATCTTTTTACTAACAGTATTATTTTTTATTATTACCAATAATTTGAAACCAAGAAATTGTTTGAGTATTTTTTTTTTAATAGATGTACTTATTTATATTTTTGTATACTTTACACATACTTCATAGTGTGTTTATGTTGTATTTGTGTAATTATTTAAATTATTATAATGTAAATTAACTTAAACGATTTTAGATGCTAATAAAGAATTGTACTGATACAACCTATTGACTTGAGTTTTTAATTTTAACTATTAAATATTTTTCAGAACTTATTATTTGTACGAGCATTAGAAGCACAGATAAAATAATAATGATTATTATTACGTTAACAGATAAGTAAGGGCAAAATAAAATTATAGTTAATAATAATTTATTTTTAAATTAAATGTTTCTTTCGGTAAATCAAATGGTAAAGTATATCAAACAATAAAATAAA
>NW_027106407.1:1214661-1215193 GCF_000696795.3 Halyomorpha halys | reverse complement strand
CTTACAACCTTACACGCCTTGAAAATTGAATTATATTTACCGGGTTGATTTTAAAATAAATGATAAATAGATCTAAGTCTTGTTAACATAATGTTTTAACGTATTTAGATTCCTCCTTATTTTAACTGATGATGGAGCGATGGCTCCCAAACGTTATAACTGATAAATAAAAATAAGGAGAGTTATTCACTTCAACTCATTAAATACTTTAGAAGACATTTGAAAAAAATAAAACAACAACATGAAGAAGTCGAAAAACAGTTTTTCAAGATGATCATTTTTTACGTGGTAAGAGAAAATAGAACTCTTGAATGTTTCAGCTTTACAACAATTTAGACAGCATATCAAAAAGTAAAGACTAAATTTGTAAGTAAAGAAAAATCGAAATTTGTAACTATTCAAGTATTTTTGGAATAATTTGACAGTTATAGACAAGAAAAAGTTATTTTAGGATTTAACAAAGACCATCTTTATAATTGTCCTATCAACTAGCCCTAAACATAATAATAAGTTTTAAATTCAATATTTGTGG
>NW_027106407.1:1211445-1213931 GCF_000696795.3 Halyomorpha halys | reverse complement strand
GTTATTTTAGGATTTAACAAAGACCATCTTTATAATTGTCCTATCAACTAGCCCTAAACATAATAATAAGTTTTAAATTCAATATTTGTGGAAGTTGTTGCACTAAAAAACTAGTAATATATTAGAACAGAGACAAAATATAGCCTAATAGTGATTCATATCCGGGACGACAGAAGTAGCAAAGTAGATGAAGACAAAGAAGGCACTCAATTAGTATGGCCGAACTCGGTGCCGAGGGTTAGTAACTTTTTTTATTTATAAAATGGATAGAGAGAGAGAAGTAGGATCAATCTTTTCCAGTGTTGCGGTTTGTTAACACGGGGCTATCAATTTTGTGGGGGGGCCACTCTCCCCCAGGGCCCCATCTCCATTTATATACAGCTTACTCCCTCCCTCCCCCAGACCTTTCATATTTGATTAAAGTCGCCGCATCAACCACCACCAGCCCTCGGATAATTGCCTCTCTCGCTCCTTTCTCTCAGCCGCTCCCTTACCGTCCATTTGCATCATTGACGCATCGCTTGTCAAAAGAACACCGTTCGGCAACATCTTCTCATGTGTGTTATCTCTCAGGCTACAATATAATGTAAGGGGATAATTATACGGCTACTAACAAGGATTGAGTCTCTATCAAGGGAATCATGGAAAACCTGGGAATCTCGGAACATCCGATGATTTTTTCTTAGGACCAGAATTCTCCATAGTAGAATGGAGCATATTATACATCGGAAGTAAAATAATATATGACACATCTCACATAGTAACCCAGAACAATTTATTTAGCTTACATTTATACTCCATGTTATAGGAACAAAGATTTCAGGAGGATTATAGTGATTAGTACATTTTTGGATATATTCATAATAACACATTAATACACAAATAAAAAAAAGTTATTAGCCGATGTTTTGACCTGAATTTTAGGCCTTAATCAGTAATGAAAAAATAAATCGAGAAAACAATCTTAATTCAGAGAAACATACACAAAAAAAAATAACAAACAAATTTAGAAATATACACAACAACGAATTAAGTAGATAGTAGTTGATATTAATAGAAGATAAAACAAAATGTGTCAGGGGTAAGAATTACATAAGATAAATTATTACAAAACATACAGTGTTCATGTGAATAAAGAAATAAATATAATGAAAATGTTGGTTTTTAGAAAACAGTATCTCGGATACTATTAACCTTAAAAAGTTCTATAAGAGCTCAAATTGAAACTAGTTAAATGCGACAAAAGTTAATTTACAAACTATTGATTTCTAGTAATAATGGACATGTGGAAGATGGTCTTAGTAAGCTATGTTCTTGGACAAAAAATATTAAATTTATTTTTATCTGAAAAATTTTTGATCACCTTATTTATTTATTCTCCACCCTCTTCTGCTTTGTGGGCATGCTATTTTAGGAAGTTATGCATGACTGCTTAACAAAACACTGCTGCAAAGAAACAATATATATATATGTAATTATTATTTTCACGTTTTATCTAAATTTTATTTATTTTTTTCTTATTTTCACGTAATAATAACCCTTCTTATATCTCTGGTAGAGGGTTCCTTCCACCTTCCGGCAGTCTTCCCGTTGATGATCCTCTTCTTTGATCTAACAGCTTGAAGTAGGCTGGACCCACCATCGTCTTCCATCCATAAATGAAATCTTTGAACCTCACTCACTAACCGAGGAAAACCAGGGGTCTGTGTCCTACCCACGACATATATATATATTTTAGTTTTAAAGACGATAAGAGTCCAATTTTTGTTTGTCATTCTATAATGTCCTTCTGAACAAAAACAATCTGAAAGTAATTCAGGTTCAGTAATCTAGATGTTATGAAAGAATTTCTCGTTTGTTTAGCTATGAAATTGATATGTGGGAAAAATCTGTACATGATCGAAGAAAATTGAGTTACAATGTAACAAAAAAATATAAATTAGCCAAAATCATAAAATCAAATAATAGAGAAACAATGAAATATATATTACCTTACCTGGAGTACAATACGCTTGACAGCATAATTAGCACTAATCATAAATTGAAGAAGTTCCAAATGCCACTGAATTGTGAAGGATCGATTGTGTTTCCGAATCGACGATGATAAAGCTGTAGGGATCCTCTCCCATGACTTAATAAAACTAAACGGGTTGATGTTACGCAGAATGAGAGGGTAGAGGGGCATAAAGGCGTTTACAGAAAATTTTATGGCCTCAAAACCGCTTTAAAAAGCTTGCCGCGTCACGCCGCGCACGCCCATCGTGTTCTATCAGAAATAATTATGAGATATTGCCGTTAATTCTGTATGATTTTTCAATAGAGACGTACGATTCAGGCTCCAGCCTAGTCATTACTTAGCTCTTTATGATTGAATAACATAGAATCAATATATAATTTTGTAAACAATAAAACACCCCAGTCAAAAAGTATTTATTTAATAATATTATTTATTATATTACCTGGAATTTATAAAAAAAAAAAAAAAA
>NW_027106407.1:1208037-1211375 GCF_000696795.3 Halyomorpha halys | reverse complement strand
AAAAGTAGTTGATGAAATCTCATAACATTTATTTATAAATCCATAACATATCATAACTTTCGTAAATTTCATAGACCTTGTAAACACGAATTCACTGCTTTTCTCCAATTATAAGCAAAATCTGACGAGCAGTTGGATCTGTATCCAGGAATAGACGGGTATAAAAAAAAAAAAATAAAATGATGCATTTTACACTAATCTCCAACTTCCATCCAAAGTTGAGCCAAAACGGTCAAGAGGTTTTCAAAATATTTCTTTTTATTTATTTATTGACATTCACAACTGTATAAAAAATACATCAAGCAAATTTGAAGTAAGATCATAATGATATGATACAGCATATAGAGAAACTACCCAGTAGTAGAACCCTAAAACATTTTACAATATAAGGTCACGAGGCCAACTTCTTTTCAAAATATAGTGCCGAGAAAAATGCGTTTTTCACACCTGTACAGACCACTGATGTTTGGGTGTTTCGACTAATTATTACAATTTCATTATTTACTGAGGAAATATGCTCATAACACTAATTTTTTTGGACTAATTTCTTGTGTAATGCAAATATAACTTAGATGGAACCGTTGAACACAGTTATTAATTAATAAGACAATTTAATCCGTCCTTGAGAAGGCTGTAAAATTGTACCATCCCATTCTGGTCCTAACTTCTTCCTACAAATAACAACCCTTATCTTCCCTTCCATTTCTCTCTACCCTACTTCATAATCGTAATTGTAATATCCATGCCCCTCCTCCCTCTTAGATTACGACCCAGATCACACTACACGATTACACGATGTGGTTGGCCTACCACCATATCTGTTATGTCGGCCACTTACATCTGCCGAAATGGTCCTCGGTTGTTGGAAATAAATCCCGGGTATAAGCCCATAGGTGGGAGATGATAAGGTTGCCATGAGGGTCACATACCTTATTGAATAATTCACGCCTTGCCTCCAGTGTAGGAAGACAATCCTATCCTAAGCCTTGGAACACAAGACATGGAGGTGGTAATGCTTGGATTACCCAACTCCCGTCTGTATCTTTATATTATATCTCTATTATGTGATCTGCGTCGGCAATCACTGTGTCACTATTTAATCTTATTTTATTAAAAGTATAGTAAATGTCGAAAAAGTATTAATTGTATTTCTTAAACAGAATAAACGGATAAGAACGGATAAATTATGGGTGAAAATATGGAAAATTCATCACTTAAAGTTTTTTTTCCTTTGATTAAAAATCTTTAATCACAATTTTTATTTAGATAATCCAAACTTCGTTATTTCACATCTTTACAAGCATCTTGCTATCTCACTACAGAACTACGCTTAGTGCTCTTGCAGAAAATGAAAAAGATTTTTGAGTTCAGGATCCAAAATGTTTATGTTTTAGTACAAAAAAAATAAAATTCCGCGTCTGCCTGTAACCAAAGTAATGAACGAGTGAAACACCTATTAGTTTTAATCCGATTTTGAAAAAAAAAAATCAGGGCGGTTGAACCTGGAGGTACATATCAATTTTACTAAATTCCATCAACTTTTTTATCATAAGCGTGCACAAACGTATTTTCTTTGACCCACATATGGTTCAAAAACGACTAATCTGATTACATCCAAAGCTAGTGGGAAAATGAAGATTTGTGCTAAAATGGTCAGGTATAGATTTTGTCCAAAACTTTCACTTAATCATTTGAAAAAGCAATTTCCTGGATAAACTTATATTTGAAAAACGTTCTGTAGATTTTTTTCACGAATGATATTAGCAGTGTAAATATAGAAAAAATAACATTTTTAAGAAAAGAAGTAAAACAATATGAAGAGAAGATTGGATGATGGAAGGAGATGACAGAGATGGGGAGAGTGAAACACTAAAGCGGTAATAGGCTGGCAATTAGTGGAGGTATCAGGCGACGGTGCTGCCCTCACTGGGCGTGGCCATCAATCGATAGCTCGCTCTCCCCGCCCTTACTTTACCCGCCAAATCGCCTCATCTCTAATAGCTCTTGTCCTCACATCTCCAACATCTCAGACCAAAGGTTACTCCAAACTGTCAGTTACTACAAACCAAAGCTAACAGAACCGTCAAGTGATTTAACAGTTAGATCTCGCACGTCATTTGTTGCTTAGGAGATATATATTGTACACATACCAATTGAATAAATGTGACTGAGTGAATGTTATCTAAAGAGCAATATCTCTCTTGAAATATCATTTTGTAGTTTCAATAATTAATACACAGTGAGAAGAAAATCAATCTCTGGGTCAGTTCTCGAACTTAGGATGCGGATTCTAAGTGCGATTTTTATTTTAATTTCCCTCAACTAATTTAAGAAAAAAATATTTTCTATAACAGTAATCAAAGTTCTCTTAGAAATATTATTATATTTAGGATTTAAATTAAAATCGTAGCACTTCACACGAAATA
The DNA here is from genome assembly GCF_000696795.3 of Halyomorpha halys. Classification (NCBI taxonomy): domain Eukaryota; kingdom Metazoa; phylum Arthropoda; class Insecta; order Hemiptera; family Pentatomidae; genus Halyomorpha; species Halyomorpha halys. Next base: position 1,208,949 of record NW_027106407.1, on the reverse strand, counting down.
ACTCTAAAACCATGGGTCTAACGGGATACCTTAACCTAACAGGGTAGAATTCAAAACCCAAATGTACGACCATTACTTCTAAGATAAAGGTATTCCAAAATTCAACAGCTCCCCTCCCCCTCCAAAAAAATGTCTTAAGTGACTTAGTGTAAAGGAATTTGAAATAAAATTAATTAGCTTTTATTTGATAACTTTTTAATGATCTCAACTTTAAAATCGCTTACATGAAACCATATTATATACATCTAAATCAATCTGAGTATTACAGACCTCCTGTCATGGTTTGCAAAATGAAATTAAGTATACTCAAACATTGCATATATTTTCTAAAGGGATCATGCTCACCCTATTTACTTTACACTATATGCAGGTGACGTGAGGGGCATTTATCAAATTTTAGCATATAATAACTAAGCTTATTTGGGATATTTGATAGATGAGGAATCATTCGTCTTTCAGAAATTAGAAATGGTATAAATCATTATTCTAAGCATAAACCTCATAGAACTGACTTTGTCAATCAATAGAAAAAAGTTAGTGAAAAAGTCCAAAACGCGTTGCGTAAATGAAATTAACGCATATAAATATAAAGGAGCGGCGAGACAGATAATTATTTATTCTGGAAGATTATTGATTGACCGTGTGTAAAGAAGGGTCCCGTGTGTTTCGTGACATACTGGAAGATTATTGATTGACCGTGTGTAAAGAAAGTGTTGATTTTTAGTTTTGACTGCCGTCAAAATAGCCCTGAAGAAGCCCTGCAACGTGGGGCGAAACATTGGCTCATTAAAATAGTATATTTCTACTATTTGAGTTTTTCTTGACCGCACCCGGACCATATTCCTTTCAATTATTTATTCTGTTTCTGTGGTCGTGAGTCAAAGCTGTGGGTTCGCCCCGCGAGCCCTCCGC
>NW_027106407.1:1206132-1206964 GCF_000696795.3 Halyomorpha halys | reverse complement strand
TTCGCGTTATTAAGGATTTCTGCCTCTCCAAGCCCCTCAAAATTAGGTTTGGGGATTCCATGTAAGCATTCGAATTAAGCTTATAATAGGAAAGTGCCTTTGGAGTATTCCTAGTATAATTTATTTTTGCATGTCTCAAGTATTAATGAAACAAATCACTTTTTACCAAACATAATGGAGGGAAAATACAACTTGACGGAGCTCTTTTTCTCAGGTGTTTTTTTTTTAATCTTCATTGAATAATTAAATGAAATAAATTGCATAGTTCAATCTCCGGAGATTACCTATTAGTACGAATTATTGTTTAGGAGACACACTTTAGTGAAAATGTTAAATTGCTAATAATCAAATTAGTTAAAAATACCTTTATTTATTTACGGTTTGTATTTTATTTATGTTCTCTCTAGATCTTTTCAAATTCAAAAATTATAATATGAGCCCGAAGATGAACAGGGAAATATTCTCGCTGTTGCTCATGGAAGACAACAAGAGCGAGGCTGAGAGTAGAGTGGTTAGCAGGTACGGAGGAGCAATGCACCCTCAAGAAGAACACTTCAAGGCTGGACAATTCACATTCCTCCACTGCCGTCCGGTTTTCACGGCTGTTAGGAGGGACCTCATGGAAATTGTAGCGGTACAACGGGAACTGGCCAAGGCTCGTTTAGTTGTTTTGTTACTTCTTTATCATCTGACAGCTTTATTGAGCCAACTAATAGCTACAACATCTTTTCATTCAATATGATATAATTCTATTACTTTTCAATATGAAAACGTTTAAACATCATAAGAAAGGATTTCCCAAATAACTTCGATTTTTTTTTACTAAATATTG
>NW_027106407.1:1200490-1205399 GCF_000696795.3 Halyomorpha halys | reverse complement strand
TTTTTTTTTTATCTTTTCCATATTTACCCCTCTAGAAAATGCTTTGATTAATATAAAAAGCAAAAGCCCCATTCTACTAATATTATATCTTTGAAAGAAAAAGCAATCTAATGAAAAATTGTAACATTATTACAACTGTAATAATTGTTTGTGTTGTAACAATTGTAACATCATTCGAAATCATGATTCAATTTTTATAGTAGTTTATTTTTATCTTTCTAATTTGTTTATTTGTATTATTTAATATGGTATGACTGCATTTCTTCATCACTATTCTGCGATTGATCGAGAAAAATTGTTGTTTGATTGTTAAAAAAGTTAATCTTTCTCGAAAAAAAAAATATTAAGTTCGAAATTAATATTCTCAAACAAATTTCAATATTAATATTTAACTACTACTGTAAATTTCGATAAATATTTTTAAAAATTATAGTTATTAATTTATTAATAATTTAATTATAATAATAAAAAAATAATAAAATCTGTACCGCTACAACCCATGAAGGGTTAGGATAAAAGTATAGTATAGTACAAGTATAGTACTTTGTATAGTACTCCCACAAAGTACAGTACTTTGTAAGGAAGTTTTGTTTTACTAGACCAATGGTTTTGCAAGGAGGTGATTAGGTCAGAATCTCAGAATAGCAGCTCAACTGCTAGATTTTTACGCAATTAAGGGTTCCCCGAACCTACAGGTCTGACTCGGCTAAAAGTAATGGATAATAATTAACTGCCACAGCCGTGTTCGAACCCTGGTCCTTGAAGTTATTAGCCCATTATCTTGCCGATGAGTTTACAATTATAATAATAAAATTTTTAAATTGTCTAAACTTTTCATTCCAACCATCCTAACCCAGTAATGCTTAATCTTTCATCCTTAAGAATCCCTGATAATCCTCCGAGGCGTCTGAAAAGAAGATGGCCGTGGGACCTTCTAATTTAAATTAATGTTTGAAGCACCACCGATGGGTCGTTCCTTCCCAAGATTTTCAAGTGTATATGAAACATACAACATATTTACTTATTGTATTATTTTGTACAGTGGTAAATTACATTAAATAAATAAAAATAAAATTCTCAAAAATGAACCACATAAGGAGCTTGAAATCCGTTACATAATCCAAAGTCTATATATTTCCTATGGTGTATAATGAATGAGAAAAATTAATTGACTTCGTGATCTGGAATCTAAAAGATAAAAAATATATTATTTTGTAAATTTCTATCTCACAAGCAAATTGATACTTAAATCAATTTAAATTAAAAAAGGGACTATGTTATTTCGTTTTCAAACAAATGGCAGACTCTGAAACAAAAATAAATAAATGAAAATGAGAAACTCAAGCCGAAACCGAGCGTGAAAAATTAAGATTATTAAAATACAATCATTTTTCTTCTCGCTTGTTTGTGTTGTAAAAAAAATATTTATCGTTGCCACTTGGAATAAGTATATTTATATTCTTTATTGGTATAATAATGGTTGGAGACAGAGACTAGACCTAATGCCCTGATATATGGGAGTGGAGCCAGTGGTAATATTTCAGCCATTGTTGGTGGAGGTCATCTGGCCCAAGAGCTCATTAATACAGTTGTCGGGCAGCTAACACTTCATCAAGGCCGGGTTCTTGTTACCTCGCTCCCACTATCATCAATTTAAAACAATTTGTGTACCATCACTCACAAACAAATTGTTTTCACTGATTAAGCGAAAACGAAAAGGGCGGCGGCAAAAAAAGAAGAAAGAGGACATCGGAATGGTGCGAGAGAACTGAGACATCATCCTTCCTCGGCTCCATTAACACTAGCTCTTACTCATCCTTCAGTTCCGCCCAACTTCTTAACGAGAAGCAACAGGATAATAAAAATAGAATTATCATAAATGCATGTATATCTATACTATTTATTGGGTTAATAGTTTTATATAATTTTTGTTATATTAAGCGTGGGTATATCTTATATTTCTGGATCCCTGTGGTTTGGAAACCCTCTTGAGTCACGCATATTATCCTTAAAGTAGGTGCCCTAAATTGAGGAAACAAAGCGGTTGAGTTTGATACTGACTATATCCTTGGTCAACCCTTGGTTTTTTTATTTATTTATATTATACCAGATCGGCCTGGTGGACCGATATAACCCTTACATTATATATATATATATATTTTAACAGATGATTATGGGGGCTATAGTTTCCTACAGAAGACACCTCTAACTATATACAATGTTATAATTAAAAGAAAGAAAAGAGATAAAATAAATAGATACAAATAATGCTTCTTAATGAAAGATAAAGATAAAATTAATAACAAAAAATAATGATATTTGTAGACTTAAAAAAACAAACAATTGCCCTCTAATTCTAAAAAAAAATTGAAAAAGGGACAAGAGAAGAGAAAAATAAATAATAGTAGGTAGTAGGTAGTGTGAATAATGAATTAATAAATATAGAATTTATAACAGAATGTCCTGCAGCAGCCTGGGCTTCAGTCTTCGGGTTGAGGTTGGGTTTCCCAGGTTGTAGGTCACTGCTCCTTTAACTGTCGGCAACTGGGAGTGGAACTTCATGAACCGTATTTTTGATGTAATCCTCTATTGACTCCATTTGTAATTCCCGATGGAATTGGCTATTCCTTATGGAGCATTAACGATCCTTAGGACTTTGTTTTGAAAATATTGCAGTTTTTTCTTCGTGAAGGATGCCGCTCCCCTCCACAGCCGCACGTCAGCAGTGGCCTGAGGATTGTTTTAAATATAAGAACAGTGGTTTTAGTTTGGAATCTCTATTTAGGATAGGATATAGCATTGCTAACCTTGCATAAGTTTAAGTTAGTTTGATGTTGATATGGTGGTTCCAGGTAAGGCGGCGATCAAGGTGAATTCCCAGGTACCTTACTGTTTCACTGGCAGGATTCCATTTCAAATTTTACCTTTGAGGATTAGTTCCGGTGGGTCTGGTGGGCATCGAACAGTAAAAACTTTTGAATTACATTTTTCAATGTTCAAGCTATTCATCTATTTAGTTAAATATTGTTCTAGATCATCAAGGTGACTTTGCAAAGTGTTTCTTACCGATTATTATGTCATGACGTTGAGAGAACACAGCTGTATCGTCAGCGAACATAGCTATGGAGGAACCGTTGCTTAAGAAACTGTTATTCCTTAACAAATACCAGACTCAATAACCTTCATAAGTTGTAGTGATACAAGATTTTTTTCGTAATAATAAAGGTTAACGAAGCTGCAGAGGTGATGGTGACATTAAGAACAATTATTGCCTAAATACCACTATTCCTCCATACTATACATTCCTAAATTAAATCCCGTCAAAACGTAAAACGTCTGAATCTGATCTTGGACCTACAATCGTTCCACCTACGTTTAAGTCTATACCAAATAGATAGTGAAGGAGCTGAGAGGACTTCTAGCTAATGCAGGTTCTCTTCTGGCTCGTATTTGGAGAGGAAAGGGGTCCTAGAGCCCTTCCATTTTATTTTTCGTAAAGAAATGCCATTGGTACAGATTTCTTCATGTGTTAATTATTTACAGTAGAACCACTCGCTTTTGGAGAAAATACGTCTCATTGTCTCAGACTTAGAAATTCGGAATTTAAGAAGTATAATAGAACATTTTTTGAAATATAAAACCATAATTCCACTCATGATTTGACAATACACAGGATCAATAAAATAATTCATTGAAAATATATTCTTTTCTATTAACCATAGTGATTGCGTTTCCGCGTGACGTTAAAGTTCACTTCATTTTAATTTACGCCTATTCATTTTAAGTGAAAAGAGAAATGTTATCTGTCAAACGAATCCAAGGTAAATTTAGTGCAGTTTGAAGCGAATGGACATTAGAGCAGATTTACAATTCGAGGCTTAGGACACAAAAAATAGAGAGCTTCAGAAATAAAAAGAGATGAAAAGGACGTCCAACAAGTCGTTGCAGGTGTTAGTGTGCATAACCCATTCCATAGTTACCGTATAGTAACTTATAGCTTTATAAATTTCCTTTTTATTAATATAAATGTTTAAATACAACATACACTTACACGACTCAAACTCAGAGAGACAATGCAACACATTCTCAATGCAAAAAAAAATGTCGTTTTGTTTATAAAAACTCTTCCAGAAATGCATTATTTCCCCTCTCCTCCCCCCCCACCACCACCAAAGTTAGTATTCAACGTGCCAAACTCTCTATGATATTCAGCACGGGAATCTGCTACACAAGCACTGGATCCGTCTATTCCAAATTCCAGGAAACCTACCACGTGTGCACACTTCTAGTTCTAAACTATCCCCCCATCCTCTTCACTAGATATAAATATCTCCATTCCAATTGTTCATTAAAATTGTTACTAGTATTTTCTGCTTCTATTTATCACATTTACGTTTCGGTTCGTGATTCTTTTGAGTGAGCTATCGATATAATACGTAATGTCTAATAAACCTATGTTCATGCTCAAAAAAGATAAAACCTGTTATATCTAAGTTCGAGATTCTTTACTTGTTCAAACCTTAGGTTACGAAGTCAAGTGCTTCATGCAGAGCCTAACAACAATCGCCGAAGCTTAAGAAGTCACATGTATTGTAAACAAATGAAAAATTAATAAAAAATATTTTCAATTACTAAAATTAATTAAAATATAAAAATAAGTATTATTGTTCCAGATTTTTTTTTTATATGTGTTTTATAAGTATATAAAACGTATTAAATTATTTTTGATACATTTACTATACATATATACTTCATCCTCTTTATTAATCAATTCGTTTAACATCTACATATAGGATACTGTCATTCATGTAAATATGAACATATCGATTCTTCATTGGTACAATCGATACTTAATGGTACAATTACATATTTGAAAATTTCAGTTTCATAGAGTGACCCGTTTTTGATA
>NW_027106407.1:1197110-1198243 GCF_000696795.3 Halyomorpha halys | reverse complement strand
TTTATTTTGATCCTACAGTTTTGGCACCATTCTTCGAGGATGGTGATGTGGGATTGGAGGGATTGGGATACAATGGAAGGATCATTATTCACTGACAATAGGCATGTGTCATCGCCATACGTGGTGAGAATAGTGTTAGGATGGGTTGGGATGTCAGCTGTAAAAACTGTATAAAGGATAGGACCAAGGATACTACCCTGAGGTACACTAGCTAACTAAAATTTAAAATCAATATAATACCTTTAAAATAAAAAAAAAACTGTGGTTTTATTGATTGATACAATGTTGTGTTTGAATAGAAAAGAAAATTGTTTTGTTAGGTGTCAACATGAAAATTCATAAGAGAGGTAAATTTAAAATATTTCATTACAAAATAAGGGAAATTAGAATATTTTAACATAGTTCAGATTTCTGGTGAAAATTATAGGAAAATTATAAATTTATATAATTATAAATCTCTCCACCTATAAATTGATGTAGTAACCTCCCTGTTCTTAGGAAACTAAGTAGCATTCTGATTTATACAGAACAGTTTTCGAAGTGCGCTTTCGTAAAGCCTGGATTTCTTTTGACAAAACATTTCATTGTGCAAAAGATCTGGAGAAGTCAATGCTACAGAGTGATGCAAGCCGTAGACTGTATGCATTTCTGCGAATTTTGTCTGAACCAAACTTGAATGACATACAGAGGTGGAAAAATTGTTTTGCTCCGGTTGAGGAAAGCCTAAGGATATTTCGCTTCTAAAGGTTGTAACTTTAAATCTAGTTCTGGAGTACGAAACTCAGAGTCAATGTCTCTTCCTCATGAAGAGCTCAAAGTGAAAAATTCCTGACGGATGACACCAAACCCTGTATTTTATTTCAAATATTCATAATCATAAGCAATTCATGCTAATACAGCTTGAGGGAGCCTTTTTTTGAAGTGGCCTGGTTATATTATATTTACAATGATATAGAATAGGGGTTGGAAACACGTCAAAACACTGCCAACAATTATCAAACATTCAAACAATTTTCGGACAGTTTGAATAACATGAAAGAAAATTCTCTTCAGCCTCTTTTAGCACAACCTGTGATAATTCTAATCTATCCATGCCTGCCACCGTTTACTTCATAATCAGTAATTATTATGAA
>NW_027106407.1:1195644-1197060 GCF_000696795.3 Halyomorpha halys | reverse complement strand
GAAAATTCTCTTCAGCCTCTTTTAGCACAACCTGTGATAATTCTAATCTATCCATGCCTGCCACCGTTTACTTCATAATCAGTAATTATTATGAATTTATTATTTACTAGAGTAAATAATTATTTTTATTTATATATTTTTTAATTGTTTCATATTTTTATTTTCATAACTATGTCGAGGGAGATTTTCATTTATTTTGCCTTAATTGTTTTAGCTTATTTTAAGTCTTTTTTTTACTTCAGCTTACTTTTTTTTTTTTATTTTGCTAAATAATTCACCTGTATGTCGAATTGTGACCAAACCTTTTTGAATAACTGTTATCCCCTCCCCCCAAAAAAATCAATAAAAAAAAATTCGGCTCTGCTGAGTGAGTAATTTGTATAATTTAATACAACATTTTTCAATTTTCAACATCAAATTTATCGTTAATTAAGTTTTATTTTCGTTGAAATATTCTGATGGGGCTTAAATGCCCGATTTTCATTAAGGTTCCCTTTTGTTAAATTTGTTCGAAATATTAACTACATCATATTTTAACAGTAATAAACAATAGATAAATATAAAATTTAGAAGAGTTTAAAAATTAACTAAAGGGAAAAATAAATGTTTTTATGTTTCCATAGTTGATAGTCACACCTTTTTGGCTATTTTAATAATACAAGTAGCAAGAAACATAATAATGGTTATTTTTTTACCTAGTAAATAAATAGAAATGCAGTAAGATGAAGTATCGTCATCATAAATAATGAGGAAATAGCCGAATTTGAATGAGGAATAATTTTAATAAGGATGAGGAGTGAAACAGAGATGGGCAAAAATTAACTGTAGTTGAAACTAAAAGCTAAAATTGCCATGTAAACGACCTTTATTCATGAATGGACCATTGCTTAATAAATTTTGTATCCATGACAATTTCAGCTATTAGCTTCAACTATTGTTAATTTTTGCCCATCTTTAATGTGAAAGTTGTGTGATCCACGCACCGTACCAGATTTTTAAAACTTTTCAGGTAATTCTAGAAAAACTAGAGCTTATACATATATTCATAAAGAAATATAAATTGTAAGACAAAATACGAGCATTAAACAAGAAAGTTATAAGAGAGAGGCAGAGGGGTCGATTGGCTCCAGAGCGAGGAGTCTCTGTTGTAATTTCCTGTGACGTGTGATTCAATGATGTTTCAATCTGAGAGGCGTAAGGAAAGACTGATGGATCATCTTCTGGACCTTCAATCATCGTAGATTGCCAAGCAGAAATCTTAAGGCCATCTATCATAGGGGCCCTTGACAAAATTAAACTTCCACCGGAGTATCCCAGAGGACGCCATATTTGATCCAGGGTAACGACTATAAAGAAATGATTTTGCAAATTATAGAAACCTTTTTTTTTTAATCTCTCTCCCTCCCTCCCTCTCTC
>NW_027106407.1:1189154-1190779 GCF_000696795.3 Halyomorpha halys | reverse complement strand
TAAAAGTCATCCACGGTCAAATATCTCTCATGATTATAATTCAATTTTGATTTTTTTTTCTCTATACTTTTGGCATTGCATTAGATACATAACCTTTCAAGCGATTCTCGAAAATTTTTCATAAAATATTATAATCTTTGAATTGTGCGCATTGATTTGCAATTCTATTCGTCATAATTTTCAAAAAGCAGACTTTAAGCAAATTTTATCAAAATCGTTAAAACCATTTTGGCTATACAGTCTACCGAAAAAATAATTTGTTATTGTAAAAATTTCTCAAGGCAATGTAAAATAACATTATTAGTATATAGCAATAATTTAAATAATAATGATAATAAAATAATAAGAAAGCTGGTACCAAATATAGATTTGGTTTTTCTTTTAAGATTTGGAGTTCTAAAGTATGGAAGATTTTAAGGAGCATATTAACAGTTTAATGTTCTTAACTTGAGCCAGTAGGTGGACCTTTGAAATTCAAATTCCACCTCATCAATACTAAGTTACGTGACCAAGGTCAATAAGAAATCTACCACGACTTTAGAGTCAATGTCACAATATCCATTTTTTCTAAGGACTGGCCAAAAACATTGTTCCACAGCTTGTTTTTAGGAAGGTGCTGTTACGCCCTACTTCATACTCCTTATAATCCCCGCTAGCCGCTATTTACGCAGAAGTCAGTTTGACAGAGGCCTCATTGAAAAGATATTGTATAAAAAGAAAATAAAAAAGGACAGATAGTATTAGAGGAGGCGTGTGTGGCTAACCAGCCGTGACTGATAGACCCCTCCTTACACACTCTCCATTTAGCCGCCTCTATTCCTTACACTATTGTCCGATATAGGGATCAGTGAAACTGTCGCCACCATCTTTCCTCCTCTCACAACCTATTAACCGCTCTTTTCACTATATATCTATTGTATTTCTTTCTCAGGGAGGGCCTTTTATTTACAGCTTTTCCCATTTTCAAAGGCCCCCCTTTTCACAGAGCCAGTGTACATGGAAGTCATTAACGTACTTCAGAAAGCTATTCAAAGTATGTAAGTAAGAAAACTTTGTGGTAGATTCAAGTCGCAAAAGAAGAAAAAAAAAATCTGAAATATCAGAGTTATTAAAAATAAATAAGTGGCAATTCGGAATTTTACGGTTTTATGGAAAGAGTCTTACATCATTATTTGAAAATGAAAATCACTATGATTTTTATTTATAAAATCTCTACAAGGACTCAAACTACTCATTGAAATTTATTTATTTTTGCCGTTTACAAAAAACTAGCAATTGTTCATTTCAACATGACCTAGCCCTATCCACTCAGTGCGAGTATTATTTTAATTAATTTTGTTTTTCTTTGTTATTTAAGAAATTTATTATAAGTTATATTCCTCATCGTTCTTGTCTAGCAGCTAATACAATTTTAATAAAAATACTACAATAAGTTGTTTATCCAAGTGACGAAATATGTCAAAACTAGAAACATTTGGTTAAAGCTTTGAAAAGCTTTAACCAAATGTTAGTTTTAGGTTTGATCAATTAAAACTAGAAGAGATCCAAAATTACTTTCGAATCTAAATAATAGATTGTATTTTTGTGAAGATTACTTCGATGTATGTATAATTATATAATAAATT
>NW_027106407.1:1184155-1189067 GCF_000696795.3 Halyomorpha halys | reverse complement strand
ATAATTGTATTGTAGTTGTATAATAATATCATTGTATTATAGTTGTATTATAATATAATATTACTATAAGTTGTTTATCCAAGTGACAAAATATGTCAAAACTAGAAACATTTGGTTAATTCAAAAAAAGATTGCATGGATAGTTTTGCGGAAAGATTCTTACATGATAAACCTTAAGTTAAACATCGGCTAGACCTATATATTTTATTCTCTAATGGTAACTCTTATATTAACATCTCGGATTTTTAACATTAGAGTACCTTTATGTTTGCTAAGATAAATTCATTTTTTTTTATCGAATCAATTATGTATTCTTAGGATTCTTTAATAAGTTTTAAAATGTTTTTAATAAAAAAAAAAAAACACTATCGATTTTAAGATTTTTCAATTCAATTTGTACCGTTAATATTTAAAATATTAGCAAAATAAATTAAGATTCACATGAATTATTAATTCTTTTTAAGCACAGGAACCATATGATAAACATGAAGATTACTTCAGAGATCTGCAAATAAATTTTCAAATATTAAAGGTAATGTTTAACCTTTACCTTACTTTCTTCACATACTTGACTTATAAAAATTAAATTTGCATTTTAAAAATAATTTATAATAAACAAAGTACAGACTAAAGGAATCATTAAAAAAGTAAACTAAATTTGTTATTGTTATTGAGGATGGTTTTAAAGTTTTCTAAAAAGAGAAAAATCTACTTTTCCACGATTGGTATAAAATCTGAAATTAGTATTTTTGTATCCAAAATCGAAATATTACTTTATTATAGGCATAATAAATATTTACTATAGGCATTACTTCTAGAATCTTCGATAAAAGGTACCCTCTGAGTAGAAATGAAAATATTTTTTAAAAAGTAGAAAATTTGTTCTTTGTTATAGAAATTGTTTTCCTTTTTCAATAATTTTCTGCGTCCAAAATTCATTGAATCCAAAAAAAAAAAATGTACAAACTGGCTTTTCTTGGTCGCCGTCATCTACTTACAAATAGTTCTAGTTCCTCTGAACTAGAGACCGCTTTCAATCAAGATTTAAAGAGCATCTAGAAATAGTGGTATTTTAGAGTCAAAAAATAGAAATAATTTAGGAAAGGAATCACCAGCACTTTCTGCTTTTAAATTTGGCGAATTGATGCATACCAGATCAGTCTTGAAGCAATCCTCCTTTTGGTCTTTCGGTCTACACCACAGACATTTACCCGTCGGTTCAGTGTTAGGAACATTTTTGTGAGCCGTTCCTTTTTAAGCCTTGCTATCATACAGGTCCGCCTGTTAGCCGTAATGTTATAAGTTACATTATATTTAAGCCTTGCTATCATACAAGTCCGCCTGTTAGCCGTAATGTTATAAGTTGCATTATATTTACCGGATGCAGTTCCCTCAAATTGGCGTAGTGTAGCTTTCTAAATTTTTCAGTCACTTAATCTTTATTCGGTCCGAATATTTTATGCAAAACTTTATTACCAAAAACATTAAGGTCATTCCCAAAGTGTATGAAGCCACGTTTCGCATCCATAAAGAAAAGTATGAAGGATAGTAGTTTTGTTAATTCTAAATTTAAAAATAACCCTTTGATTGCATCCCAAACTATCCAGTCCAATATCACAATCCTCGAAGAATGGTGTCAAAATTGGAGGATAAAGATAAATCCCAACAAATCACATTTACTCTTCGTCGTAAACCTGCCGACTGCCCTACAGTATACTTTAATAATGTGGCTCTTACCCCTGTAGAACAGATTCGTTATCTTGGACTACATCTTGACAATCGACTAACCTGGAATCCTCACACAAGACTGAAAAGACAGGAAACTGCACGCAGATTCCGACTACTACAGCACTTACTAGACAAACGGTCTAAACTTCCAACTCATTACAAAAGACTGATCTACATGACAATAATAAGGCCCATCTGGACATACGGAGTTGAGCTTTGGGGCTCCACTAAACCTTCGAATTCCTCTCGTATCCAATCTTTACAATCCAAAATCCTTCGTAAAATCCTCAATGCTCCTTATTTTGTTACTAATAAAACCATCCATAAAGACCTAAATGTTCCTTATGTAACCGATCTAGCCCGAACCCGATATTATTCCTTCCATAATAAACTCCCTAACCACCCAAACCCACTCGTTTCTAACCTTGCTTCCTCTTCCATTCCTGGCAATCCTCCAAGGCGCCTGAAAAGAAGATGGCCTCGTGACCTTACATTGTAAACTGTTTTTAGAGTTCTACTACTGGGTAGTTTCTCTACATCCTGTATCATATCATTATGTCATTATGATCAAATTTACTGGTTGTATTTTTTTATACAGTTGTAAATATCAACAAATAAATAAAAATAAAAAATTTAAAAAACACACGAGATAATCCTTAAAATATAACTACCAAAATTATAAATTTTACAAAAACTTGAACGCATTTCACAACTGAAATGCACTAATAAATTCGAAATACCTTTAACGAAATGTTTTTTACAGAATCGATTCGGAATTGTTTTTAAAAATAATAATAATAAGAGAACTAGTTTTATCAAATTACTACAAACTGATTTTTAGTTTTTTATTTATTTATTTTTAGAAATTCAATTCAATGAGACAACAATATTGTTTCATTTTTCATATAGTTGTCCTTTCTAGTTCCTGTAACAAATCACTATCGATAATATTGTATCCTACCAGATTAAATTAAACATATTCAACGTTTTCAAATAGAATAATTTCTTCATTAACATTAGTAATATGTCCAAATAAATAGTTTTATTCATTAAAAGGATTTAGTGAATGACATAATTTCTTCCTTATTAAAAAACAATAGTTTATTTAATATCATCAGCAACGTTTCGGGAGATTTCCCCCATCTTCAGGCTGCTAAACCGTTGCTGATGATATTAAATAAACTATTGTTTTTTAATAAGGAAGAAATTATGTCATTCGCTAAATCCTTTTAATTCTATAAGACTCTTCCAGCATAAAGGATTATTAAAAATAGTTTTATTCATTTTCGCATCTTCTTATAAATTCCAAAAACGATCGTTATTTTTTATTAATTTTTAATTAAAAACAACATATAAAACCCATTACTTGTTTACGTTTGTTGTAGAAGTAATAATTGATTCTGAATTATTAAGATTCAATTTTACGATTATTGTTTCTATATTTCTGAAGATAGGAAAGCTATGTACTCAAGTACAAATTACTCGTAAATCCAAAATTGAAGCCCAGAAACGAAGCGTTTTAAAATCAAGAACCATATTGGGGGTATGGTCCTTTGGAGCTAAGGGAGTTAAAGCGTAAACTTTGACTCCCTAGTGACTGCAGTAGCGCAGGTTCAAATCCAATCTGGCGGCCCCACCAAATCAAAAACGACCCCTGTCATACTGTAATAATAGATTGGTTACCTCTGGATAAACTTTCACCACAAAAATTAAAACATAATAGCGCTTAATTCGTTTTTTTTTTCAACTTGGACGTTTCAGGAATCATGTTTCTTCCTCTTCAGCGTCTAATATTATTTGACAGGTTCCAAATTTCAATGCATAATCGCTACATTGAAAGAAGGCCAATTACTAGATATTTCTTCAATATATATTTTTTTTATCATTGAATTACTTCATTGTAGTAGTTAAATAATTAAAGCTATGTTTTATGATAAAAATAAATTAATAAGGAACTATTGTGCTTTAATATTTGACCTGAAAGCAAGATTTAAAAATTTAACACGAGATTTTTACCCAATCATGAGGCTGGGTGGACCCCGGAGGGCTCCCGAAACCACAGGGCTGACTCACGGTTAAAGTGTAACAGAAAATAATTATCTGCCACAGCCGGATTCGGAACTTGGTCCTTGAAGTTAGTATCGCCTTACCATTGAGCTACGCATTCTCAGAAGACTAGATAGGAGGATATATATAAACTACTATCAGTATCCAATTTATGATGTAACTGAATTACCACGAGGCAAACTGAGTTTTGAACTCAACACGACAAAAATAATGGGCTAATTTAAAAAGTGTTGAAAGGTATAACCTCACCAATGAGTGGTTGTGAACACTACTCTTATAATCAACTCCTCAAGATCGGTTAGCGGATGATAGATGCCTTGATAACAGAGGGTAGAATTGAAAGGGGAACGCCTAGAATAGAAGGACTTGGATAAATGTTTTGAGAAAGAAACAACATATAATCGAGGCGAGGAGATGGAATGGTAATTGATTGAAGATGTACGCTAATTTCCGAGGAAGGTGTAGCAACATTGTGACGTTGCAAGAGGAATGGCCTCGGTCACGCAACCCAATCATTGGATAGTGGTCTCTTCTAGAGCCGATTTTTCTTTTTCTTTGTTTTTTTTTCCACCAGGCTTCAAAAATATTTAAATCATTAAGTTTATTGACATAATATATTCAATAAACATTAATAAAGTGACAGATAATACGAGGGTGGTCCGAAAAAATTGATGGCAGTACTCGTAAATAATCTGTCAGCCATTTTGAACGCTCAATGTTTATGTAACAGTCGTTTGAGTGAGTTGATGTGAGTGTTTTTGTGAAAATAGACAAATTAGAGTATGGAGCTATCATTAAATGTTTGTTTTTGAAAGGGAATGCGCCTTTCAAAAACGCAAATCAAAGATGAGTAGGATTCTGTGTTAAAGAGCTCGAGAGACGATGAACATTCGGGACGTCCAAAAAATGCAACTAACGAAGAAAAGATCGCTTAAGTTCACCAAATGGGAGACGATCGCCGAATTGAAGTGAGAGAGATAGCAGAGGTTATAAGCATTATCACAATAAATCCGAGTTTTGGCGCCGATTAATTACTGTTGATGAAACTTGGATACACCATTATTCGCCTGAAATAAATATACAGTCCAAACAGTGGATTGAAAAGGGGTAACCAACT
>NW_027106407.1:1182011-1183069 GCF_000696795.3 Halyomorpha halys | reverse complement strand
ATAATGTGGGGGAAAGGATTGGTAGTTAACATGGCAGGATGTTAGTATATTGGTCATGTAGGACTAAAGGAGTGAATGTGGCACAGTGAGGAATGGATGAAGTTTATTATTGGAATAAAGAAGTTGAATAGGACGTGTGTAGAAAAGGATATTTGAGTTATCATCAAGGAAGAGGGTACATTTACTGTTTTCCTATTTGAATACCATATACAATTGAATATCTTTTTTGGGGGGGGGGATAGTCATGGAGTTATTTTAATAGACTTATCTTCAAAAAGGAAAAACCATTACAGGAGCATACTACGCATAATTACTAAACAAGCTAATGGCAGAACTTGCGGAAAAAAGGTCGCATTCGCAGGAAAAGAAAATCCTGTTTCACCAAAACAACTCACTGTCTCACACCTCTGCGGTTGCCATGGCGAAAATCCACGGTTAAAATTACGGTCTGAACTGCTTGACCATTTAGACACGCCTTGCTCAGCAGATCAAGCTCCAAGCGACTTGTTTTTGTTTCCTCATCTAAAAATTGTGCTCGGAGGACAGAGATTTTCGTCAAATGAAGAGGCAATCACCAACACGAACAATTATTTTGCAGAGAAAAGGGCCTAGTACTTTTGTACGGGTTACAGAGATGGGAGCATCGTTGAGAGAAGTGTTTAGAGTTACAAGGAGACTATGTTGAAAAATAAAAATAAAAAAATCAGAAAAAATGTCTCCATACCACCCTCATACACATTTTAGGTGAGTTTCTCAATTTCAAAACCGATGTCTTGAATGATAATTCCCGTTGTTTACTTCTACTCTCCTATATGTGGAATAGTACTATAGTAAGAGCAAATATTACAATCGTAAAAGATTTCGAATTTGAGTTTTTGATAAAAATATACTGTATATATGTATGTATAGTTGACCGTAAAAATTGATATATAGGGAGATGGTCAGGGTCGCGGTCAATAGTGAAACAAAAATAGTTTACAACTATTTATTTTCCAACGTTTCGCCCCACTTTGCAGGGCTTCATCAGGGCTAAAAAGATACAAAATGAAACTATGTTA